>NC_048309.1:3869134-3893004 GCF_013100865.1 Trachemys scripta elegans
GGGGGGGGGACAGCAAAAAACCTAGAGCCGGCCCTGCTGCCTAGGTGCGCAGTATGATGGAGCTGTTTTGCCCAGATGATCACTCTTGGCTGGTGTTGGATTGCAAGTGACTTTGATGTTGGGTGCAGGGGTGATGAAAGGTGGTTGTTGGGTGAGTGGGGGCAGCAGAACTGTGCGTGGTATGCCCTGATTGAGGGTAGTCACCCACAACTGAACTGCACCTGCTAAGCAGGCAGTAGGGGTTTCAAAACTCACTGGAGAGGAGAGTGGGTCGTGGCAAGTATTTGTACCTGGTGGTGTGGTCTCTGCCTAAAGACGCCTAGACACCATTTTGACCTTTCATCTCTTCACGGTTTAATGACAGAGCTGATTAGACTCAATTGGGAATCTTTTTGTTTTGTGATAGATCACCAAGGTTGAAATCACTGATAACCAGCTCAAAGTGCTAAGCCTTAGACCTGCTGTGGTGAAGTATCTGCAGTAAAAGAGACAGACCAGCCTGCTCTAGCAGTGAGGCTGCCCCACTAACTGCTGAGGTCACAGAGAGCGGTGTTACGTGGTGGGACCTCAAGACATCACAGAGGTTGCAGCAGAATGACGCAGCAGGCAGCGGTAGGGTGAACAGCCAAGCAGCAGCGCGGTGGCAAAGTGAACGATGGCACGGTGGTGGAGTGGAGGCCAGAGCGGCGGCAAAGTGAACGATGGCACGGTGATGGAGTGGAGGCCAGAGCGGTGGCAAAGTGAACGATGGCACAGCGGTGGAGTGGAGGCCAGAGCAGCGGCAAAGTGAACGATGGTACAGCGGTGGAGGGGAGGCCAGAGCGGCGGGAAAGTGAACGATGGCACGGTGGTGGAGTGGAGGCCAGAGCGGCGGCGGCAGCAACACACAATGACCGATGCAGCAGCAAAGAAGGCATTGCTCGATGCCTTCCCTGTGGACCAATGTCCCGTCACGCGAACGCACCTCTGGGTCTTCACTGACCAAAGACAAGAACAGCTGTGAGTGGGGTGTGGTGGAGGGAGAAGGGAGTAGCATGTTAAAGGACCATTTGTTTGTTGGACTTTCACACCACAAGTTTTCTTTTCTATACTCAGACTCAGTGCTTGTCAGAGGGGCAGTATTGCCTCTTAGAGGCACCCAGGGAGGGTGTGTAATTTTCCCAGAGTACGGGGTAGGGGCTCATGCCAGTTCTGAGCTGTATTGTTAAAAGGAACCCCTAGAACCTAGATATTGAATCCAGTCCTTGTCGTTGCTGACTCCACCTGGCAGAAAGGTTCCAGCTATAAATTAAGGTAGTAAGGGAAGGAGCCTGCCACAGATCCCCTAGGAATTCGTACAACGGAGGGAATTCACTCAAAGCAATTAAAAAGAAGTTTCCCATCAGCCCTTCTGTATATAAAATAATCCTCTGCGTTGAAGCCAGCTTCTTGCAGTGACTAATTCTAATCCTGGAAAGTATTCAGAAAAAAAAATTATCAAGTACAGATAATGAATTTGTTCTGCCAAGGGAAGGTACAGTGACTGCTCAGATACAGAAGATACGTGTGTGTGTGTGTGGGGGGGGTGGTTAATGCCCCAGTGCAGGCTGTGATAAATCATCAAAGCTTTTGGGCCTCCCTCCAGTAAGTCAGAACTTCAAAACTCAACTAGCCTCCTTCATTACAGCCCAGGAAACAGGAATCGCCATTAGCCGCCTACCTTTAATCACTTACTAGAATTCTTCTTCAGGAATAGTATCAGAGGGGGAGCCGTGTTAGTCTGGATCTGTAAAAAGCAACAGAGAGTCCTGTGGCACCTTTAAGACTAACAGATGTATTGGAGCATAAGCTTTCGTGGGTGAATGCCCACTTCGTCAGATGCATGTAATGGAAATTTCCAGGGGCAGGTATAAATATGCTGGCAAGAATCAGTCTGGAGATAACGAGGTTAGTTCAATCAGGGAGGGTGAGGTCCTCTGCTAGCAGTTGAAGTGTGAACACCAAGGGAGGAGAAACTGCTTCTGTAGTTGGATAGCCATTCACAGTCTTTGTTTAATCCTGATCTGATGGTGTCAAATTTGCAAATGAACTGGAGCTTAGCAGTTTGTCTTTGGAGTCTGGTCCTGAAGGTTTTTTTTTGCTGTAAGACGGCTACCTTTACATCTGCTATTGTGTGGCCAGGGAGGCTGACGTGTTCTCCTACAGGTTTTTGAATATTGCCATTCCTGATATCTGACTTGTGTCCATTTATCCTTTTACGTAGGGACTGTCCAGTTTGGCCAATGTACATAGCAGAGGGGCATTGCTGGCACATGATGGCATATATAACATTGGTGGACGTGCAGGTGAATGAACCGGTGATGTTGTAGCTGATCTGGTTAAGTCCTGTGATGGTGTTGCTGGTGTAGATATGTGGGCAGAGTTGCCATTGAGGTTTGTTGCATGGATTGGTTCCTGAGTTAGAGTTGTTATGGTGCAGTGCGTGGTTGCTGGTGAGAATATGCTTAAGGTTGGCAGGTTGTCTGTGGGCGAGGACTGGCCTGCCTCCCAAGATCTGTGAAAGAGAGAGATCATTGTCCAGGATGGGTTGTAGATCACTGATGATGCGTTGGAGAGGTTTAAGCTGAGGACTGTAGGTGATGGCCAGTGGAGTTCTGTTGGTTTCTTTCTTGGGCTTGTCTGGGTACACGTCTGGCTCTGTTGATTTATTTCCTTATTTCCTTGTGCAGGTATCGTAGTTTTGAGAATGCTTGGTGAAGATCTTGTAGGTGTTGGCCTCTGTCTGAGGGGTTGGAGCAGATGCGGTTGTACCTCAGTGCTTGGCTGTAGATGATGGATCGTGTGGTGTGTCCGGGGTGGAAGCTGGAGGCATGAAGGTAGGCATAGCGGTCGGTGGGTTTTCGGTATAGGGTGGTGTTAACGTGGCCATCACTTATTTGTATTGTGGTGTCTAGGAAGTGGACCTCCCGTGTAGATTGGTCCAGGCTGAGGGTAATGGTGGGGTGGAAGCTGTTGAAATCGTGGTGGAATTCTTCCACCAACATAGCAAGAGTACTTAACAACTGTCCCCTTCTCCCTGGCACACCGACCTCCACCTTCTGTTCTCTCCCAGGATGCAGGGAAAGCCTTTGACTGGGTGGGAGGAGCATATGTTATTTATAATGCTGGAAAAGACTGACCCAGACACTGTTTCGTTAAATGGACCCTGTCAGGTAGGGCTGAGGTGTCTGGCTGTGGTGCAGGAAGAGAGCAGGGACCATCATCACGTTAGGAGCTAAACATTGCTCATCCTCAACCACTGCTAATCAGTCTGTTCAGCCAGCCTGACACAGCTGGCCCCTTCTCAAACAGTCTGCCAGCACTAACATTAGTCGGTGTCTGATTCCTTATGGGCAGCAGAAGGAACGTGTTAGCATTCCCTGACATAAGCACTGAGCACTCACTGGAGTACACAGCGTAAGAACAAAGCTGGCGTGGCTAGTAATGCAAAACAAGCCCCTTCGGTTTTCTGTAATCTCTGGCAGGCTGCAGGCCATCATCCATCAGTCGCTTTTCATTTAAGTCACTAAGATTAACTTTATCAGGCAAAAGGCTGTTTAAGAGAATTTGGTGCCTCAAGGAAAACACTGATCTGTTTAGAAATCATTCTGTTTATATGGCATTTTCCCTGGATTTATCCACTGCATTTGTGTGTGTGACTGGAAAGGTTTACCTGAAGACAAAGGCTTAAGCATGAATGTTTTCCATTCTCAAAAGTTTACTGCCCAAAACACAGCCCCCCCTGGAATTTGACATACCGCTTTAAAGAATTAAAATAGTTCACATTTTCTTCCAGCTAGTCACTACGTGACCATTTGTGAACTGCCATCTATGGCCTTACTGCTCTCCCCTGTTGCGCATGCAGTGGTTTGTTATCAGAGGATTGCTCACAAGTGGGACTCTACTTTGTTAGAGACTTCAAGCATCATTTGATTGGAGCAAACAAGACAACTGGTTTCTAAGATGGCAAATCTGCAACCCACCTACTGGGCAAGAGAAAGGAAAGCCGCTTTCCTCGGGAAGAGGAAGGGGCTGCAAAGGGGAGGTGAATAGCTATTGAGCTCACATTTGCCTTTCTGTCCAGGAGCAAACCCGGTGCATTCTGAATCCTTGCCAGCTTGAAGTGCAAGGCCATACAACACGTTTTCAAAGTCTGGTCATACCAGAGGAAGAGAGTAACAGGCAAGAAGGTTCGCTTTATGGTAACAGTTTGGAAAAGAAGCTGTATTCAGGCGCTTTCTTTGGAGTAATGCCAGGTGGGGCACCCATCAATATACTGGGTTATTCCTGATCGCCTAGGCGCTTAGTCTTCCACTTCCCTACAACTTGATTTCTTTTTTGTTGATCAAAACTACTTCATCTCCTCTCCAGGCTATTCGATGGATTTAAATGGCAATGGGAAAATGATCTGGGCACCATGGAGAGCTTGGATTAGTTATAAGAGTGATGTCAAGGCCCCAGTCTACAAGCAGCTCTTCCTGGGTGGCCCTGTCTCTGTACAGAATCCATTGCCTGCCATGGAGCTCCATGCCGGCAAAGGGTTTTGACGGTACGGAGCAGCTTGCAGGTTTAGGAGCTGTTAACTGTACGGTTCTCGGTCCAGGGCCCAATGTCTCTGCAAAGCATCAGGCACACCTCTGGTGCTCTCTAGAAATCCTGAATAATAAGCAAGCATTGGAGAGCAGGGTGCTGGGCAGAGCTGCTGCATAGAGAGGAAATCACATGATTGACTTTATAAAGAGCTGACGGGAAAAGGAAAGTTTGGTGCTTTCCACTCTTAACTTGGATTTAACGTAATGAGTTTTGCTTAAATTCAGAGCCCCCGCTCAGCCTGCTGCGAAGGGGGAAGTTATTCTGCCCTTAAAGCTGGACTGTACCTTCTGGACGTTAGAACAATTAGGGCTTTGGCACAGAAATGAGACATCGTCCCCCACCCTGCCCAGGGCAAGGGGGAGCGACAGAAAGGCTGGAATGCCCCTGGCATCCACTTAAACAGAAAGGGCTTATTCCTTATAACCCTGTGCAAAGCAACTACTCAATAAAAACCACCCACACCAAATAGGCAGGTCTCCTTTCATCTACGGTTTCACTTACTTCACTGTGACTGTTGGCCTCTCTGTCCAGCAGAGGAACAGGCCTATACTAATGTACTAAAAACACTCATTTTCAAAGCTGCCTGGACAATCTGAATCCCCAAGTCCCATTAATTTTACCTACATCCCTTTGGGGGCTTTGTCTCACACAGTTTAAGGTTGAGACGTTCAATGAATTCAACTGCTGGAGCAATTTTACATTCCTGCTCTCTCTCTCTCTCACTGCAGTAAGTGTTCCACTGAGCAGCGGATTGTGCATGAGAAGGGAGTTGCGGTTAGACCATCCTGCTGCTGGTGAACAGGATCTGTCGTCCATGTGTTAAACCTACTGGAGTTTGGCGGCTCTTCTGAGCCGGGCTGTTTTAGGCCTGGGGCACCTGGCAACATTCAAACTAAGTAATTACATTCAGTCTCCGGTTCCCCATGAGCGGCAATTAAAGTATTTTCTTTTTTCCCCCGACATCTTGTGTAGCGTTGGTACGTGCTGCAGGGGTCGGCTGGAATTTCCTAAAGGAAGAGGGATGTATCAACTGCTGTCTGAGAACACATTCTCTTTCACTTCACCCTTTCCTCAGCACAGAACTGGAGGGTCCGGGCAGCTGAGAACACCTCCAAGGAGGCTTTTCTGTTTTAAAGGAAGAAGAAATCTGTAACTGCTGTGCTCCTCCTTAGCAAGGCCACTTCACACCTGTTAGCTCGTTGTTTACACAGCTGGGGAAGGTAACATCAGTTATTGGTGCAAGAGAGAAGAAATCCCACACTGGTGCTGGCAGGGTGACCAGACAGCAAGTGTGAAAAATCAGGATGGGGGTGGGGGAGGTAATAAGAGTCTATGTAAGAAAAAGCCCCAAAAATCAGGACTGTCCCTATAAAACTGGAACATCTGGTCACCTTAGGTGCTGGGAACAGCGATGCAGCCTTCTGAAACTGTTCCTGTAACTTATCAGGACACACTGGCTTTTCCCCTTCTCCAAACTAGGGTGACTTCAAAAGCCAAATGGCCCAAATTCTGCTCTCATTGAGTGGGGTAAACTCAGAATAATCCTCCTGTCTGCAGTGGATATACGCTGCACCCACCCTGGGTTAAGTGCAAGCAATATGGGTCTCAACATCCTCTGCAATAGGTTCATGCCTTGTTTGTAGCCCTTTACATGCATCCAGTACCACACAGTCCTGGGCTCTGTGTGCGAAGGCCTGTGCATCAGTGGAATTACACAGCTGGGGAAGGTAACACATCAGTTATTGGTGCAAGAGAGCAGAGCGGGGAGGGATAGCTCAGTGGTTTGAACATTGGCCTGCTAAACCCAGGGTTGTGAGTTTAATCCTTGAGGGGGCCACTTAGGGATCTGGGGCAAAATCAGTACTTGGTCCTGCCTAGTGAAGGCAGGGGGCTGGACTTGACTCAATGACCTTTCAGGGTCCCTTCCAGTTCTAGGAGATGGGATATCTCCATTAATTTAATTTAATTTTTCCATTATGCAGCTCGTTGTCAGGGTTCTTTGTACGTTCCCCATTTTCTTGTGCTCCCTGCAGCGGTAGACAACACACAGCATTCGCCAACACATCCACTATTAAATACCCTCCCCACAGGGTTGGAGATGTTGTCAGAAAAGGTGCATCCGAAGAAGTGGGCTGTAGTCCATGAAAGCTTATGCTCTAATAAATTTGTTAGTCTCTAAGGTGCCACAAGTACTCCTCAAAAAGAAGAACAGGAGTACTTGTTCAAGTACTCCTGTTCTTTTTACAGATACAGACTAACACGGCTGCTACTCTGAAACCGGTGAATTCAAAGGCAGTCAGTTCTTGGTGATTCACACCTATGCTTTCAGTATAGCATTAGGCTGTTACAGCAGCCCAACCAGCTACTCTTGAGAGGTTCTTATCCACCCTCCTTCCCATAGTACCTGAGGAGGTTCCAGTCGTGTATTAAAGGACAGGACTCACATCTGGTTCATTTGATTAGATGGGGTTCAGCCTGTTTGAAAAAAAAAAAAAAAAACTCCTCCTAGCCGCATCCTCTCCAAAAGGATTATTTGCCAAAATCCTATTTTATGGGATGACTGTCCTTCTAAACTCCTTTTCTCATCACTGCTGGCCTGGGTCAGAGCCTACTCTCCAGTGAACACGTACAACTTCCACTGACTTCACTGTGTACTCAGGTTCTTACCGAGTGCTCAGAGCTGGTTCGACCCTTGTCCTGGAGGCGAGTGGATTAGTCGTAGCCTTTATCACACAGCTTTGAGTTTAAACTGCACAGGAAAACCTCAGAGGAACCTGGCAGTTAATGCAATGTATCAAAGGTTTAAACAAATACCACTTAACTTGCACAAGAAGGTAATCACTCATTCATGTCCAGCTGTGTCTGGATATTAGCATAGCCACGGCACCCAGTCACCCCTGACAACCGCTCTTAACTGTCACTCAAGTAGTGTCTTGTTTCAAAAGAGGAATTAAGGGAGCACTTGTGCAGGTAATAGCTCATTAGTAGTTTCTGATCACATTAGCAGGCGCCAACAGGCTTGGGGTAAATGTGGTTTGGCTGGGAGAGTGGCATTTCTGCATTCTTTCTATTTCGTTTCCAGTGACCAGAAACCTGCTGCAAAGGGCGAGTGCCACTGATACTTTATAGACTAACAGACATATTGGAGCATAAGCTTTCGTGGGTGAATACCCACTGCGTCAGAACATGCGTCATGCGTCTGACGAAGTGAGTATTCGCCCACGAAAGCTTATGCTCCAATACGTCTGTTAGTCTATAAGGTGCCTTTGTCGCCTTTTACAGATCCAGACTAACATGGCTACCCCTCGGATACTTGACACTAATATCTTAGTGTGGAGGCCTATAAAACAACAACATCAGCAAGGGAGACAGGCAGAGAAGCATGAAGCTTTATTGTATACTTATCCCACCCAGCTTACAGGCACAGCTTTCATCCTGGAACACACATACAGAGGGCCCCAATCCCTCCTCATTACAGTACAGACACCAGGTATTCTCTCAGTTAGACAGATAGCACAATAGTGCTATTGACAATCAACACGAGGCGACACTTCTGAAGGTCATTTTCCCGTTAAAATAGCCCATTGTGAGCTTACATGCCATCATACAGCTGCTGGGGGGCTGGCTTCCATCTCTGTGGTACTGTAAAGTCACAGCTCAACTTTGCCACAGTGGGAATAGAAATATAATCAACATTGACCCTACCCATTGCATTAACAACTGCATAAATAAGGCCAGTAACACCACCTACAATGATCACTGGGGTGGTGGAGTGCAGACCTTTCCCCTCTGTCCTTCACCCCCACACCGCTGCCACCTTTGTTACAATTAAGGGTTAGAAGTAGCTTCCATCAGGGACTGGAACATGAGAATCCAGTGAACTGGTCTCTCGCATCTATTAGATTAAGAACCCAAGAATCATACATCCCACAGCCTAAAGCGATGAAGTAGAAATCTCTAAATCCTCTGCCCTTGCACAGCCTGGCTGGAGCATGAGTTACCACTCAGTATTTGGGAAGGCTGTGTGCTCTCAGGCCAAGGGATTAATACACAATGCTAGAAACATTTTCTAGTCCAAATCCTTTGCTCTTACAGTTCTTTTTAGATATAGAAAACGAATGTTTGCCTCCAAAACAAACAAGCTATGAAAGAATCAGGTGTAATACGAGTCCTGCGGATTTTCTTCTGTAGAAAGAGCAGTCTGAATGGGAAGAAGCTGTCCAGCACCTTCTTACGTGATGTCCTTCTGCCTCGGCGGCCGGTGAATGTTCCTCACCACGCATTTCACCATCCACTCGATTCCCTCGTTCACCCCATTGCTGAGGAAACACAAGACAAAAGCAGAGTCACTGTCCCCGCCAGGCCGACCACCCACCCCAGCACGTTTAGTTCTCTCTATTCCCTGCAATCCTTCATTTGGATTATTACACTGGCTTCTCATGCATCTGAGGAACAGGATTCAGTTGTATGCATCAAATTTAAAAACATTTAAAAATTCTTCTCTTCGGTTCCCTGCTGTTTATGCCTTTTAATTTGGGTCCCAGCTCATACACCATGTTTTAGATCCAATTTGCTGGTAGTTAGTGGCTGTGTGAAAGTCTCATGCAAAGCATCAAATCACTCAACATTTGACAAGGTGGGGACTTTACTATGAATGTCTGGCCAGCTCTGTCTCCAGGTCTGCAAACCTCCCAGACTCACTTGAGTCCAGTTTGCAGTGCTCCCTTGTGTGACTGGGTGCTCCAGGGAACTCACAGCTCTGCCAGGGTTCAACACGGTTTGAGTTTCTTAATTAATTTTCCATTAGTTCAAACCCCAAACTCAGAACAGCACGGGGAAAGAAAATTCCTCAGATCAAAACGTTTGCACCCTGGCGGAGTACCAGAGTCGACGGGAGAGCGCTCAGCGGTTGATTTATCACGTCTAGACTAGATGTGATAAATCGACCCCCACTGGATAGATCGCTGCCCATGGATCCAGCCGGTAATGTAGACAAGCCCTCATAATACTACTTTGCATTTATACAGAGTAACACTTTTCATTCCAAGACTCAAGAGCTTTATACAAAGTAGGTAGTGATTGTTAGCCCCACTGTACAGAGGGCAACATTTGGAGAAGTTACGTGATTTTTTTCAAGGTTACACCGAGTGATCTGACTTCTAACCCATTGTTCTAACCACAAGCAGCACCTCAGTCATTTGTACATTCATGCTGCAGTATTATACTCAGCCATATCTACTTAGAAATGTAAGTACATCTCTTGCCTGAGAAACCAGAAGGATGGCAAGAAGGTAGTTACTTTTCTTCTGAGAATGGACACTCATCCACCCCTCCCACTGCCAGTGTCACAAATGCAGTCATATTCCCATTTGGTTTTCTCTGGAAAAAGGCTTGCAGCAAAGTTAACTCATGCAACTGGGATCATGGTGCTGGGTCATTAAGCAATAAAGCCATGTCACAAACCGTTGCACAATCCAGAGTCTCAAGGTCCTATAGCACTGAACATGTTCATGAACCAGGGAGGGTACCTGGCCATAGTGCAGATGAGCAATGCACACAGACATCCCTAGGCCCCGACAAGGAAGCAGGGCTCCCTTGTGTGACTCTTACCAGACCCACATAATACTGTCCTTTTCCCTGTCCCACTTCTCTGAGCACCCTGCAAGTGGTTAGCCCATTCGAGCAACGTACACTTGGTTGCGGCAGTATTTCCCCAGGACACTGTCCAGACCCACACTTACCCAGTGAGAGCTGAGCAGGCCTGTGTCAGGCAGTCTCTCCTCCCAATTTTGTTAATGCAGTCGCTAAACGCTGTCTTGATGTCAGGGATCGACAGACAGGTCTGTAAGGGAAGCCATAAAATATAACCCTCACATGCTACAATAGAGATCGTTGTCCCACCCCTCCGACATGGAGCCTACTGTGCCCGAGCAGTTTCCAGTATTCCGCCTCCTACTGAAAGCAGAGAGGTTTTCAGCTGTTGTCCAGGGTGCTCCACTTGGACTCTGCTTTCTGACCATCGCTAACCAGAGCATCACAGCATCATCCTCATTTGTTTCCATCTGAAACTGAATGCTCTTGCCTTTGGAGTGAGCTTTAATGTTTTTGAAAGTGTAGCAATGACCCCACTAGCTTCAGACGTGTCTAGATTTAGGTATGTTAACCTGGCTCTCCAAGGCACAGGCCTCTCCCAAGTAGACACTATCATCCCAAATTGTGCAGTGGGTTAGTGACACAGACTGATATCCTCTGCGGAGTGAAGTACAGAGCAGAGCACCCTCTGTATCCCTTTCCAACCCACGTGCATGGAAAGGCTCCCTCTTCCCATCCACCAAACAAGCCCTCCTCCTCCAAATCACTCCCTACAACACCTGAACTTCACAAAGCCTTTCCAAAACCACCTCAACAGGGGGCCTGCACCAACCCCAGCTCCGGCCAGAATCCTAGACGGAAAGGAACTGCTTTGTCTGTTTCTGTAGCAGACCCTGGGAAAGGGATGGTGTTTCCTTAGCATTGAGTGCACTAGCAGCACTCAAAGAAAATGGCTCAGATGTCATCTCAAGTCTCTGCAACATTTCTATCAGCTGATGTGGCCTCCCTAGACTTTTCTTCTGGCGGGGGGTAGTCTATTCTTAGTTGGCTCTTGACTCTGGAACTCGCTTTGCCTGCGTACTTTCTATGCCATTGGGTCAGTTTGTTCTTGGTTGACATAGGTTGACCAGTTCTTGGATGCAGGTATGTTGTACACATGCCCAGATTGCTAGAGTGGATTTTAGAACATGAAAGTGAATAAAAAAAGATGAAGGCCAATATGACCTACCCTGCTCCCAACCTTCCCCGACACAACATTGCCATGAGGAAGCTTGAACCTTCTCAGAATAACGAATCAGGCTTTCAGCTTACGTCCTCCCGGGTCAGAATGGTAAGAGAACTTTGGTTCTCCCCTCCTCCTGGCACCACTGGAATCCTGTAGTTCTCACCTCTCTAAGTGTCGTTCCTGTCACTGTAAGGTGATGCTAATCAAACACAGATTGCGGAAACTTCAGAACACATTAGGGTCAAATGAAAGTGTAGCTGTTGAAATTTTTCTTCTGGCTTCCCTCAGTGACACTGTCTGTCTGTCAACGGAAAGCCATGATCTCATCATTATTCGCATCCTGCTTGCTAACTGCCACACTGACGTTTTCTTACATACTTAAGCAAAAGACAGTTGGAGCTCAGGCTCCAGAAACCAGCAATGATTAATTAAGAAGCCTCTAAAAGACCTAAACAGACTTAAGATTAATTAAAAGGTGATTAATGTACATATGAATGTTAACCACAGGAAATGATTTGACACACAGGCCAATGCAGAGTTTCCACATTTCTAAATTAGAGCAGGAGGGTGGAGAAGAGATGTGGTGACCTAAGCAAAAGTCTGGGAGCTGGGATCTCATAAGCTCTAATTCCTGTTCCAACACTGATACTCTCTGAGTAGTCCTGGACAGGTCATTTAAGTGCTTTATTTTTAATTAGGCATTAGCCTAGCCTCCCTCTTTGCAAGCATAGTTTGAACCTGCAGCTGGTTACACACTCACACCTTCCTTTGAGCCAGTTAAGTATCTTGTTCAAGGAGCAAATCAGGTCTTTATCTGTCCAAGGAGCAGGATTTTGCACTCACAATTAATGCAGACAAGGAAAAAGAACCCTACTAGTGTAATTTGTGCAGATTGTGCCCGTCAGAAGAAAATCCATCTTCTACAAGGCTAGACCTTAAATTTATCTTCCTTGTCTGCAAGATGGGGATAATGATCCTTGATATCTAGTGCAGTGCACTGAGGCGTTGCATGGTTAACATAGGTGAGTCCTCTGAGGAAGTGTGCTGTAAGGGAGTGCCATTATTATTCAATGCTCCTGAAAGCGAGGGGCTATGGGCAGTTTGAGACAGGGTTAGCATATGGTTCCCTGCCCAGCTCAGCCAATGCCCTGAATGTGGCCTTGTGCCCCTCTCCTTGCTATTCTAGCCCTGTCTTGCACTCGAACAGTGACTGCTAGTTGTGCAACTTCCTGTGAACCAACCAGGACTAATAGGAAACCATTTGGTCTTGTGCCCCAAGTTGGGCTTTGAACTCCTGCTCTCCAGTAGCGAAAGGAGAGTGTACAAATCCACTGTACTACTTAGACCATATGCTACAATCCGCCAGCCATGGAGCCATAACACTCAGCTCTACGCTTCTTTAACCAGCTGCAATGTGTAAATACGACACGTCTAGCCACCTGATGAACAGCTAACTGTTGCATGGCGCACTCGAACACTAACGGCGTTGTGAGTCGGACTGGGTCCTTGGGAGAGGCAGAACTCCCAACAGAGGGTCTGGAAGGTGAGTGAGACCACCACCACACTGAAATGATTGCACCCCTACAGATTTTGTAGGCATCCTCTCAGCCACTGAAGTCACCCCAGCACAATGTTCGCTGAGCAACAAGAAGGGCAGAACTAATCACCTCCCGACAAATGGAAATTCAGGCCAAGATCAGTACTAGCGAGGATGAAGAGTGCTGCCTACGCCCGCTAGGAAATGTGTAGTATTTACTGTAACATGACTTTTTTTTTGGTAAGTGCGACTTTGCAGTGCTAAGCTGATGGACATTAAAACCTTTGAGGTAATGGAAGTTGAAGGGACAACATTCAGCTTGTCATGTTTTGATAAGTTACATCAGATTCTCCACAGAAGGCTTGTGGCTAGCAGAGAGCACTGACTCATTTCGTCCGATGTGACTTTTCAGAATCTCCGAAATTCCAAGGAGCAGCAAGATGCAAGAGAAGAGGTGAGAGGGCCCTGTAGGATGTTGTGTGTTACGATCTGGAGTCAGGGACGATAACAGTTCTACGCCCTGAACTGGTATTTTGGGATAGAGCAGAGGGGGCATATGTACATACGCTACCCCAAGCTGTAGAAACTCTCCTGAATGGCAGGATCTAGGCCTTAAGTAATAGGGGGCTTTTACCTCTCAACTGCATATTCCCCCTTTAATCTCCCCCTTCCCGCTAGTGTGGGCACATAGACAGCCCACACAACATCACAACCCCAAGCGTTATAACTGTACCACAACAGCCAGCTAGGTCCAAAGTGTACCAGCTTCAATGAATTCACTTGTACCGATCCAAATAGGCCTGTAAGGCACACTATTGTTACAGCAAGCATCATCTGGTGGTATTGTTACATCCAGTCTTCCGAGTTCTTTTTCTCTGTGCGCAAGCAACTTTAGTCTTGGAAGAAATACTCGTGTTAGATTTTGGCTGCCAAAGGTTCTGGGATAGAGGGAGTGGTGTGCAAACCAGGAGCATTTGTTCTCTGCTGTGGGCTCTGGTTCGAGTCAATTCTAGAGGCAGAGTTGCTCCCTGGGAATCAGGCTTTGGTGCTGGGCTGAGACTGCTGAAAGAAGAGACTGCTGGCATCTGTCTTCCAGGATTGGTATGTGTGTCAATACAGTCAATAGGTTACACTTTGAATATAGCCAGACTCTGCATCACTGGTTTCTCCTCCACTCGGAAGCCAACAAGCAAGGCCTCAACATCTGCTACTGCTCAACAGAGGGGCTGTGTCACAATAGTAGGGTGGTGACTTCTCTCATCCAACCCCTGCAGAAGGGACAAGACTTTACAGACTTGACCCTCACCCATGTGGAACAGTGGACACCGCTACACCACCAGGTTAGTTTGATATTAGACTCAATATAAGCTGGAAACTGATTTGGCTTTCAGAAGATATCCCAGGCTCCCACTCACAGGCTTTGGAGAATTGGCCAGCACAAAAGAAAGCAGGATGAGAAAGACCATCTTCACTGCTGCTCGCTCTGTCCTGTGCAAAATAGCCAGCCTAGAGGCTTTTCCAAAGCACTGTAGTTCCAAGGGACACACACACCAACCACCATTCTCCATGATCTATCAACTTCACATGTTTGGCCACTGGAAGCCCTTCTGTGCTGCAACGTAGAGGCCCAGAGAGTCAGTCTACTTCACCGTGTCCAGAACTCTACGAAGGACCTTGGGGGAGATGTTTTCACCGCTCAGTTGCGCGAACAAACTTGGGAGAGGCTCCACTCCCTCCCCACCCTAATAGTCGTTTTGAATGCTGTAGTCATCCAGGGGGCTAGGAACAACTTTTACTCTATTTCGGTCACTTCTCTTTCTTGTTGCCCTGGCTATGATGGTTATTGTGACTTATAGAACGAGGCAATCATTGACCCACAGTGGAAATGCAGGCCAGAGGAAAACCAAAGCAGGGTTTATGCTGACTTCATTAAGCACTAGGATGATGAATCTGCTTTGAGGATTTATCCTACATTGTCTCAAGAGGAAAAACAGCTGTGGGGTCAGATGTAGGTTGTTGATACGGGGGGACACCACTTTTGACAGAGCAATTGCTCTATCGAAGCCTCCAAAAGGAAGGCATCAATTGGGATCCTGAAAAGGCAGTGGAGGAGGAAGGTACATCACCATTCCTTTTGGCCAGACACATTTGAATGTTTTGTGCATGGGAAAGAACGTCAGCATGGCTTACTAGTAAAGAGATGTTTTAGAACGTCATTTTGTTTCTGATGTAAAACCATCTAAACTAAGAACAAGGTGACGGAAACCAGATCGGTTAGCACACAGAACAGCATGTCATTACAACAATACAACCCACGCAAGGACTGCTCTGGAAAGGTCAGATGCATTAGCTATTTCAAAGCAAAGTCACATAACTGGGGAAACAATGTTTTCACTTGAGGAATAAATCTGCACCTCAGCTCTCCATAAACAGCCAATTCCACAAAATCCCTTTTATGAGGAATGGCTGTTTCGAAGTCACAGTCACTTCCCAAAATGGTCTTGCTTTTAAATCTTAGGAGCAGGCTTAAATTCTTTTATGACGGATCTGGAGAGGGCCACAGGGGAAGTGCTCCAAGTGTAGGGACCCTGTCTATTTGACAAGTTTCAGAGTAACAGCCGTGTTAGTCTGTATCCGCAAAAAGAAGAACAGGAGTACTTGTGGCACCTTAGAGACTAATAATAAATGCTCTAATAAATTTGTTAGTCTCTAAGGTGCCACAAGTACTCCTGTTCTTCTTCTTCCTGTCTATTTGCACATCCTCGACTGGTGTTGCAGGGCCACAGTGTCAGGAATATGCCTGAAATAAATATGGGCTCTTTAAATACCTCATGAGCAACTGACTAACAGGTCAGGAATAAGACTGGGACTGTTCCGCTAATTCCAGGATGGGCAGCAACCCTGACTGTGAGAAACATTTAAAGAAAAGAAAATGCATGACCAGCATACCCCATCTGCCATGGTATTCTTTGTTTACTAGCATATAATCTTATTTTATAGAGAGGTTAAAATAGTAGGGAGGCAGTGTTTCCTACTGGATACAGCACTGGCCTGGAACTCAGACCTGGGTTCTATTCCCGGCTCTGCCACTGACAGGCTAGGTGACCTTTGGCAAGTCACCGCCTCTGTGCCTCAGTTTCCCCACCTATAAAATGAGGCTATTCATACAAGCTTCCTTTATTAAGCATGTTGAGATCCACTGCTGAAAAGTGCTACATAAACTAGGTATCATCAAAAATTGGAATTGCCAATGGGGCAGGAAGAGGCAAATGTCCTAAATTCTGCACCACTAACAACTACTACACCAAACTCCATGAACACACAGCTATTCACCAATACTTCTCCCATGTCTTTCTGTAAGGCCTATCAGAAAAAAAAAAGGGGGGGGGGCTCTCCAAAGCTCTGGAGTTTGACATAATTTTCAGAAATGAGACACGATTCCCTTGCAATGACCACATCTCCCTAGATTTACATACCACAGCCAATACTCACCATATGTTCTAAATGGCCAGGTCACAGTTTTCCAAAATGAAATGTTTTTTGCATGAAGTTTCAGCCCCACAATTTTCCCACAGTATAATTGTGGTCCAGAAGTTTTGGTTTGACATTTTTATAATACCGTTCACACGGGAAAAAGAGGGTAAGTTCACATTTATGCAGGTTTTACTATGATAAGCAATCAAACAAAAGGTAAACTTTTCAAACATTAGGGATTCCTACTCAAAACCACTTGAAATATCTTTGTGGGAGAAACTGTGAGGTTTCATAGCGCTGTCACCAAATCAGTCTGTCTTTGCATTTAGATTGGCTGAAAAGTTCTAATTCTGAAGAATCAGATCAGCACTGACTATACATCCGATACAACACAGCGTCTCTTAATATCCCAGTGGTGGGGTTCCATGCTCCTGTGAGCCGTGTGTAGCCTCTTTGCATTGAACTTGTAGTTTATGCTTTTGACAATGCCAAATGCCGCTACTCTGAAGTGCCAGGGCAAACTGGAACAGTTCTTGGCCCCAGTGTGTATGACTGGTTGTGAGTGGCTGAATCTGAGAGCGAAGATGGAAATGGATTATGGGGCCTTGGTGTAAGTTACAGTGTTTCATGGCAGCTTATCTTCCAGTTTCCCCACAGTAAAGCAGCTCCTTTTACAGACAAAGAATCTGAAATGAGGATGTCACTGACTCTCTTAAGTCACAGAGCTAGTCAGTGGCAAAACTAGGGCTAGAATTCAGGAGGCCCTGGCTCTCAGGCCCATACTAATTCTTCTAGACCATGCGGCCTCTTGATTAGGGCTAGATTATTTTTTAAATGGTTACATTTAAGAGTGATAACATCGGTACAGATGTTCTAAAATAAGGATAATCAAATCCCCTAAGGCATCAAGTGATGGGTTCAGGGGTCAGAAAGGTACGTCACAGTCATGAGGGATCTAGCTAGGGGTTTTACTCAGGGGCAGAGGGCAGTCGGCATTAACTTCCTTTGAGGCATCAGGTACTGATTCCTGCCAGAAGTAGGATACGAGACCTGTTAGACCAGTGAGCTGGTCCTGAAAATCCTACATGCCTATTAAATGTATCTGGCTCCCTCTAGAGGATGACAGGTGGTACTGCAGCTATTGGAATTCCAGGTAGACCCTATGCAAAAAGGAAAGAGACGGGTGAAGTCTTATATTTCCTTAGAACAGCAAACTGTCACCCAAACAGAATCCACAATCTGATCTGAAACTACAATAGGTCTATTCTGTAATTCTAGATATCCGAGAGTTTTGAAATTATAAACCCCAGAAAAAACAGGCTGTCTCCTCTGTAATCCACAGCTTTTTCCGATGGAGCGCTGTAGCACAGGCTGTCTCATTGGGTAGTGCTGGTCTGGTTAAAGGAAAGAGGAATGAGAGCATCTCATCACATGAGTTGTCACGCTGGTATGATGTTACATGAGCACAGCACAAACAGAGTTTAATTGGGTATTATTACTCATCAAAGATTAACAGAGGGTCCTGTGGCACCTTTAAGACTAACAGAAGTATTGGGAGCATAAGCTTTCGTGGGTAAGAACCTCACTTCTTCAGATGCAAGGGCTAAGAAGTGAAGTTCTTACCCACAAAAGCTTATGCTCCCAATACTTCTGTTAGTCTTACAGGTGCCACAGGACCCTCTGTTGCTTTCTACAGATTCAGACTAACACGGCTACCCCCCTGATACTCATCAAAGATTGGATCAGCTGTATTAGGTCAATATTAAAAAAAAAAAAAAAAAAGTCACATACGGTGTTGGTGTTTACATAAAGTACACGACAGCTACTGCAAAGATGGAAATATTTGCTATAGAGTCATTTTACAGTGGGGGGCGGAGAGGAAAATACTTGAACATTAAATTCACAGCAATTACATGTAATAGCAAGAAAGTACTGCCATTGCTCAGCAGAGACCAGCCTAAGAGCATGAAACAAATGCAGAGTGAATACACGGCCCACCTTTTTTGAGCTAAAATAATATTTGCTCAGTTGAGAACACAATCTATGGGGGTGGCACCTCAGGAGATGATCTTACCTCTACATCCTGCTTGTTAGCTAACACCAGTATAGGAACCCCTTCCAGAGCTTCACTGGTGACCACTTTCTCTGTAAGGCACAGAAACAGGCAACGTCTAGGTAACTCTAGAACACACAGACTCCTCCAAATACAAAAATTACATTGACTGGATAGACAGACAGGAGTGAAAGGCACCACATGCATCACTGTTTAATTTAACCAAATCTTCTAGAGCCAAATTCATCGTGGTACGAAAACATCACAACTTCCACCCTTAACCTTGATCAACAGTGAGTATTTTATGCAGGTATTAATTGGATAGATTAACACCTGGTTATAAAAAATTTGCTACATTTGGTTAAGGGACAAAATACTGACAGACGAGGAAAACAACTAAAGGCGACTACAACTAAAGGTTTTGTTAATAACAATGTCTGAATGACAGAACAGGCAACACGCCCAAACAGCCCCATTGATTTCAAAACGTATACCTGCAAAGAATGACCACGCAGTCTGCAAGCCATGCTATGCACACAGGTGGTCACATGCATAATAAAATCAACTGTATGTTTCGATGAGAGTGGCCCAAAGGGGTTTACTGAAATAAGAGGAAGTTTCCATAGGATATAATGAAAAGTACATAACAGGTAAAAGCCCAGCATACTCACCAAAAGCTCTTTTAGATTCCGAGAGCCTCTCTTCATCAGTGGAGTCGATTACATAGATGACCCCATGGGATTCAGCATAGTACTGAAATCACAGCACAGGTGTTAGCATCAAACAGCGGGGGCTACTTGCTTCTCTTTTCAATGTTGATGTGATTTTAATATGATTTTTGGTACTCATGAAAGAGACGGACTGAGATCAAATAGCTTAGCCAGGCACCGTCCGGCAGTTAATTTTGCAAGCTCCATCCCCACAGATCTGCCGAAGTTCCTCTATCCAGACAGGTAAGATGCACTGCCTGCTCCTCCTACTGAATTCTGCCAATACACCTCAATCACAACTTACAGTACCTTGTGCTACTCCAGTGCCACAGGCTCTCTTAGGCAGAGCCCAACAGCGGTACTCAGCTGTGTGGATGTTTTCTGATGTGCACAAATTCACAAAGGGCTACGTAGAGGTGACAAAACTCCAGGAAACGGATTTGCGTCTGTTGAGCTGGCCTCATCCAACAGTTCACCAGTGTGGATTGGGTGGCTTTTAGAGCATGGTACAACGTATGTTTAGTCAAGTGTTTTGTTAACTATTGATCCGGCAGCCATGAGGATCTGTTTATTGTCAGACAAGTACACCCAACAGTAAAGGTGGCTTGTCTGGCTGACCAGCAGGTACATTTATTCAATTTTTACAATGGACAGCCGCCAGATGCCATTGTGAAGGGTGTGTAATAATTCTTCCTGGCAATGTAGCTTAGAACTCGACCCAGGACTCTGCTGGAGAGGTTAGTGCCCAGCACGCAGGGTTCTTAGGGATGGAGACTGGTGCTGATAACAGTTACAGATTTTACTTTTGCACAGTGCTGTAATAACCAAGAGGCATGGTCGAGCCAAGAATTCCTGAGTTTTAATACTGGCTTTCATAGATTTTTAAGGCCACAAGGGACTATTTGACCTCCTGTAGTACAGGCCAGAAAAGCTCCCCCAATAATTTTTGCATCAAACCCGTAACTCCTGTTTGAGCCATAATACCTAGCTCTTGTAAAGCACTTTGAGATTGTGGGTGAGAAGCACTATATAATGAAAGTCAGGATCAATATCCCTATTTTACATTTAGTAACATGTCTTTTAAGAAGCTATCCAGGCTAGGCTACCACGTCTCTCTGTGGTTTTGTGCACATAACAACTTCTGGGGTAATTAAGCTCTGTCCCAATTTCCTCTACTTGTTACATAGGGGTGATAATAGTGGTACTTACCTGACATGGGTGCTGTGAGAAGTAGTTAGTGTCTGTAAAACTATCTGTAACTGTTAAATATTAATTTTTGTGACTCTCAGATAAGTGGAACAACAGCACAAGGGGCAGTGCTAAGGAGCAGGGCTGGCTAATTATAAAGTAACCTTGTTTCTCTGCAACTCTGAGACACAAAACATTTAAAATAGAAAAGTTATTTCCCCTACCTTGTCCCAGAGGGACTGCAGCTCGTCCTGCCCTCCAAGATCCCAGAACATTAGCCGGGCTTTTCCCACATCAATAGTACCAACTAGAGCAGGGAAAAAAGAAAAAATAACCCAATGCAGACTGACTATTCTCTCAAGCAGGCAGGCCGGCAGAGTCCGACAAGAGGGAAGGCAGGTTGGAAGAGTCAACACACACACTGTTAATTCTCAGCAGGATAGCAGTACCTATCGTTAGCGGGTTAAATTCACCTTGGCAACAGCAGATACAAACCCTTTGATTTCAGTGGAGTTACACCAGAGTAAATAAGATCCGAATCAGGCTAACTAACCTCAATGGTGTTACAGGGCCGAATTTGGCTTAGCATCATCACACTCGCCTTCAGATCCAGCATGTTTTCTCCATCTGATGGAGAAGTCCATTTGCTCTTTAAAGCGTGTGTGGGCAGGTGGGGGTGTTGGTCGGGTTGCTCTTATCAGGAATTATTTTCACAGCGTAAACTCTTGGAATGATCACTAGTTGTCTAACTTTGTAGGAGGCGGCAAAGAACCTCTAAGCAGATTCACTTACTGTTTAAGCCCACAGTGGTAGTGATTTTGGATAAGCTCATCCCCTTGTAGGTCCTGTTAAATCGGGTTTTAGTCTGCTCAAGGAAGGTCTGGAAGGGAAGAAGAAATAAAACTAGCTAGTATTAGATACACTTTATTGGCAAGGACAATCCTATCCAAGACCTGTTCTCCCCCTATTGGATCAGGATTCTCCATGAAATCTTAGAACACAACACAGCCCTTAGCTTTCCCATTACAGCACAGAGCCATGGAAGAGTTCACAGGTGATTATGTGCTTAAAGAAGCCCATGCTTCTGTGTCTCTGAAGGCTTATTGTACTAAAATTAGATGCGTGGGGGTCAAATTCATACTTAGGATAACACCATTGAAACAACTGAATTGACACCAGGGAAGAAATTGGCCACGCTAACACAGTTGTGTTTTTGGGGAGGAGTGAGTGGGGCTGCATGTGCCCTCCGTGTTAACGGGTAACTAAAAGCACATACCGTTTTCCCCGCATTGTCCAGCCCAAGGATCAAAATGCAGTACTCATCCCTACGGAACATGTACTTATAAAGTCCAGACAGCAGCGTATACATCCTGCTCCTGCAACAAATATCAAGATGTTATCAGCAAATGAGTCTTCCCAGAGCCTTCCATTCAACTGTATAATGCTGTTCACTGCCCGAGGAGAATACAATTTTATATTTATTTAGCACCTCACCTTGGGAGATCCCAGAGCAAGTCACAGACTCTAGGAGACTGACCTCAAGGCCGGATTTTCAAGTGCTCAAACTCAATACTTGGGGGTGGATTTTCAAAAGAGCTCAACTCTTGTTTAGGCATCTAAATAGGCCCAGATTTTCAAATATGCTCAATACTTGGGGGTGGATTTTCAAAAGAGCTCAGCACCTAATGTGCACCCCTCCAGCTGAGCATTTTTGAAAATCTAGCCACTTATTTTGGTGACTAAATGGGAGCGGAGAACTCATGAATGTGTGTCTAGATAGCGCTCTGAAATGTAGCTACCGCCACAAAGGAAGGGTGACAGCCAGATGCATAGCACCCACACATGTGCAGAGAGCGGGTATTTTGATTAAGAATGCAGAGGGCAACCCCTGACTCTGAGCAGACATATTGGGGCAGACAGGACCTGTGTTTTAAAAGCCTATGAAAACTGTTTCTTGTCAGAATTCAAACATTCCTTGGCAGGACCTCCTGTTGCCATGTTTGCAGTATACGCATTACATCACCATGCATGAGGACCAGGCAGTGAAACTGACTAGTCAGTACCCTGAGTGAGGGTGGCAGAATCAGACAAAGCCAGATGGCTGCTGTACAAACAAGCACTCTTCCATTAAGTTTGCATAGCAGGATGCACACACACACTTTGCCCAACCAAGGCCAAGTTTACTTTAAGTTTATGAATGGGATGATATGATGGGATTGTCTGTGATAGCAGGAGGCTGAACTCTATGACTGAAGGTGCCTGCCCTTCCACACCTATGATGGGGGGTGTTGGCCTCTCCCTGGGAGCTAGAGGACCACACCTGACTCATGTGAAATGGAACACTTTGCAACTGCCCCTTATGGGGATGCAGCCCTGAGACTCCAGGTCCCACCTTGCACTGGGTCTCATCTTGATCAGAATGGAGATTACTCTTAATGCACAAGGGCAGCCTGTCGCATCTACAGTCCCAGCTCGCCGCAAACCTTCCTGGGACAAGTCGCTCAGCCAGCGTGAGTCAGTCACACCTGCTGGGACCGGGAGCCTCTGCGAACTGCTTGGCTAAGGATGGAGCATTGCTCTCCAGGAACGGTAGCCCACCCCCACACAGCAGGCTGCAGTCACAGCATCTCGTCCCAGGACCCACAGGGCCCCCCTCAGCCCAAAGTCTAGGACAGGACCCCCAAGCCCATCCCCAGGGCCACCTGGCTCAGGCTGCAGACCTGGGCCCGGGACCCACAGACCCCTCCCCCCCCCCCCGGCTCAGGCTGCAGAACTGGGGCCAGTATAGGGGGGAGGAATAGCTCAGCAGTTTGAGCATTAGCCTGCTAAGCCCAGGGTTGTGAGTTCAATCCTTGAGGGGGCCATTTAGGGAACTGGGGTAAAAATCTGTCTGGGGATTGGCCCTGCTTTGAGCTGGGGGTTGGACTAGATGACCTCCTGAGGTCCCTTCCAGTCCTGATATTCTATGATCTATTCCCCCTCCCCGGAGCCACCTGGCCCCAGCTGCAGAACTGGGGCCCACAGATCCCCCCCCTCTCCCAAGGGTCACCTGGCCCCAGCTGCAGAACTGGGGCCCACAGATCCCCCCCCTCTCCCAAGGGTCACCTGGCCCCAGCTGCAGAACTGGGGCCCACAGATCCCCCCCCTCTCCCAAGGGTCACCTGGCCCCAGCTGCAGAACTGGGGCCCACAGATCCCCCCCCTCTCCCAAGGGTCACCTGGCCCCAGCTGCAGAACTGGGGCCCACAGATCCCCCCCCTCTCCCAAGGGTCACCTGGCCCCAGCTGCAGAACTGGGGCCCACAGATCCCCCCCCTCTCCCAAGGGTCACCTGGCCCCAGCTGCAGAACTGGGGCCCACAGATCCCCCCCCTCTCCCAAGGGTCACCTGGCCCCAGCTGCAGAACTGGGGCCCACAGATCCCCCCCCTCTCCCAAGGGTCACCTGGCCCCAGCTGCAGAACTGGGGCCCACAGATCCCCCC
>NC_048309.1:4228355-4254029 GCF_013100865.1 Trachemys scripta elegans
GGGGGATGGAATGGGGCGGGGGGCGTGAGGAGAACGGGGGGGGATGGCATGGGGGGGAGATGGAATCGGGGGTGGGGGAGATGGCGGGGGCATGGGGGGATGGAATGGGGCGGGGGGGCGTGAGGAAAGCGGGGGGGATGGTATGGGGGGGAGACGGGGGGATGGAATGGGGGCGTGGGAGGCGATGGGGGGAGATGGGATGGGGGTGGGGGTGGAGGGGATAGAGTAGGGAACCTCATTTGAAAGTGGACTATCCCTCATCCCACCCCCAGTTGCCACCACCTTGCTTTTCTGCTTGGTTTGGATCATGAAACAGAGACAATTAAACATGATCTATCTTTGTATTGGGGGGGAGGTAGCTCTTGGGGGCAGTATGTGTGTATGGGGACAAGGGATCATCTCAGTTTGTCATAAATGCCATATAATTACACACCTGTTTAATAATCATTAAAAATTATGGACATTGTATTTTCCCTGGGAACCTCTTGCTTCGGGGGGTGGGTGGGGGGAATGAAGAAAGCCCAGCTTCCCCTTCCTTCCTCCCACACTTCCATACCTGGTACCAGGGGGACTTACAGTGTTTTTGTGTGCTTGTGTCCTCTGCCTTTGGACTTCAAAATAACAGTAAAAAGTCCTCAAAGACGATATAAATAATAACTTTGCATTTAGGGCTTGTGTTAACTGAGACTCATAATGACGAATGACAGCTCAGGGGATTTCAGATGATGTTTCCCCCTATGTTGCTGCTTGGGATTTTTATAATTAGCGGCTGCTCAGAATATTACACACTTGAGTTTTGTTAAATGATGCATTAAGAACCAATCGGAAACCTATCTTTGAAACAGGAATTTGGAGAGAGGGGAGAACTCATTTATTTTGTGCTGCTTTTTGTGATGCTTGAATGAAGAATGTTTGACTCCAATGGTATTCTGTCTGGATGTAGTGATATGGATGGGGTAGTCAGTTTACTAACATACTTTGTTGTTTTGCTTATGCTTTAGCTATATTTCGCAATTGTATGCATGGTAACACAAGGCAGTTGGCTTATCATTGGAGTATAATGTACAGATGGAGCCATTTCTCCCTCAGAGAGAAAGGTGAAAGCCATCCATGCCTGATGCTGGCGCTGTGTGACACACAAGGAGATTTTCAGCTTTTGTATCTTGCTTGTATTTGATTCAGTGAAGCATCAGTTTGCAGAGTGTGCAGAAAGTCATTGCTATGGGTTTGTCTGTGTGTATTTAATGCTCTCTCTCAGGCTGTAATCTGTATAATAAAATGTGTATGCCAGTGTGAATGACAAATTCAAAATATCTTCTTGGAGAAATACAAAGATGAGCCTGAATTTACAGTGGATGTCTGTCTCTTCAGTCCATGGTGTGTTATTACTACAGTTTCTTTTGGGAAAAGAAAAAGTGAAATTATAGTATATCTGACATTATTATAATCTGCTACCATTGAAGCAAAAACTTGTAGGTTGGAGCCAACTTAATGGTTGGCTTTGGTAACATTTTAGCCATCTCGTTGGGTATATTAAGCTATGATAAGCATGCAAATCTAAAAAGAGCCAAGGGTTTTTTATTTCATGTGAAGTGCACTGAGGCAGGTCAAATGGCTATCGGATATTGTCAGTTGTGCATAAGAAGCATTTGTTTTAGATTTGTTAAGCAACGCAGAAATTCAGTTAAACTGTAAGAACAAGCTCGTGTTTCAATATCCACCATTCACACTGCCCAGGGTCATTGTGTACATATATTTTGTTGTTAGAAGTGGCCTGGTCTTAGACTGAGTAGCTAGTGCTGGGGGATAGATGCCAGTGATACTGATGAGCAGGCTCTGTAATAATTATAACTGTTGGTTTGTGCTGCTTTTCTTAATGCAAAGCTGGATCTACGAAGAAATCATATCTAATACACAGAAGGTAGAATTAACTTTAGGTTCCCTATATGGTGCCTTAAGAAAGCAGTGTAGGGAAACTTGTGCTACCTATGTCCATGGTGTACTTGTTCTGTGGATAAGCAGGTCTTTGGGCTTCAGGATTGTTGATCTAGCACCTTTTTACGAGCATTAAGCAAATAAATATCCTCCCCTTCCTTGCATATTTCATCTTAATGTTAAATGTAAGCACAATCTGAGCAAAAAACTGTTTATGGTGGTGGTGATGAAGAGAATAAAATGACATGTTGTAGATGAGTCACTTTAGTCTGACACCATTTATTTTCTGCTACATGTTTTTGATACATCATATTGGTAAGTCATAGGTAGTGGTGTCTAAGTACCTTGATGCCCCCACACAGAGGTGACCTAAATGCATGGTGTATGTGTGCTCTGTAATTTAATGTGTGTTTTATCAATATGTGCCTGAAAGAAACAGCAAGAGACAAAACACACTTTACTAAGTCATTAACACATGCCTTGGCTGTGCAGGGGTCGGGAGGCCTTTCAAAGGAGTATGACTAATCAGTGTATCTCCTGCAGTCTTTCATAGTTAAAATACCAAGAAACCTATATTTTGATAAGTGAATGCACTTGAGCTACAAAAATTAAGTACAGTAATTGGGGTAATTTCACTGAGTTTGTAAATGAGATGGTGAGGCTGTCATACCAGAGCAGTCACTGGGGATTCATCACCCAAAGATGATTAGCAGCCAGTCAGATAGTTGCTCTGGACATCTGATAATCTGATTGATAATTAAATTACTTATTGATTGGGGCCAAGATTTTCTTTCTGTGCCTGTATTTAAAGCATTTATAAAATCATCAGTGGGAGCTATTGAGTGCTTAGTACTTTGGAAAATTAGGCAGGTATCAAAAATGTGATTTTTGGGGATCCTAGCTTTAGGTTTCTAGTTTTGAAAATCTTGGCCTAGTTGAATTATTGCAGTTTAATCTGTTCGGCAGATAGTATTTCTGATTATTGATGCTTGTGCCTTTGGTCATCATACTTGCTTACTTTGTAAACTTCAAATATAGGTAACAAAAATCATAGCATCATAAAAACATAGGGCTGGTCATGTAATGAGAGGTCATCTAATTCAGACCTGTGCGCTGAGGCAGGACCAACTAAACCTAGACCATCCCTGACAGTTGTTTGTCCAACCTGTTCTTAAAACCCTCCAGTAACAGGGATTCCACAATCTCCCTTGCAAGTGCATAACTGTCCTTATAGTTAGAAAGTTTTTCCTGATATCTAATTTAAATCTCCCTTGCTGTGGATTAAGCCATTACTTCTTGTCCTCCATTCAGTGGGCAAGGAGAACAATTGATCCCTATTCTCTTTATAATATCGTTTGACATATTTGAAGACTGTAACCAGGTGCCCCCTCTGTCTTCTTTTATCAAGACTGAACCTGCCCAATTTTTTTAAAACTTTCCTCATTGGTCAGGTTTTCTAAACTTTTATCATTTTTATTTCTCTCCTCTGGACTTTCCAGTTTGTCCACATCTTTCCAAAGTGTGGCACCCAGAATGGGACACGGTACTCCAGCTGAAGCCTTACCTATACTAAACAGAATGGGACAATTATTTCCTGTGTCTTACGTACTACACCCTGGTTAATACACTCCAGAATGATATTAACCTTCTTTGCAACTGCGTGACATTGACTCATATAATTCGTGATCCACTATAACCCCCATATTTTGTTCAGCAGTATTACTGCCTAGCCAGTAATTCCCCATTTTGTATTTGTGCATTTGATTTTTTCCTGTCTGAATGTTGTACTTTGCACGTTTCTTGATTGAATTTCATCTTGTTAATTTTAGACCAATTCCACAATATGTTGAGGTTGTTTTGAATTCTAATCCTGTCCTGCAAAGTGCTTGTGACCCCTCCTAACTTGGTGTCATTTTGCAGATTTTATAAGCACACTCTTCACTCCATCATCCAAGCTGTTAATGAAAATACTGAATAGTACTGGACCCCTGCAGGACCCTACTAGATACATCCTCGGTTTGACAGCGAACCATTGATAACTGCTTTTTGAGAATGGTCTTTCAACCAGTTATGCACCCACCATATAGTAATTTAATCTAGATCACATTTCCCTAGTTTGCTTATGAGAAAGTCATTTGAGACTGTGTCAAAAGCTGTACTAAATAAAGTTATATCATGTTTACAGCCCGCCCCTTACCCTCTCCTCCCTGGGGCAGTAACAGTAACAAAGAAGGATATTAGGTTGATTTGGCATGATTTGTTCTTAACAAGTCATGCTGGCTATTTCTCATAACCCTGTTATCCTCTAGGTCAGTGGTGCCCAAACTTTCCTGTTGTGGAATTTGATTCTACTCTCTTTCTCACATAGTGCCACTCTCCCACAAGCATAACCTGTTTTATCCTTCTGATATATTTTGTACCCTGCTATTACTGTGTCCCATTGATTATCCTCATTCCACCAAGTTTCTGTGATGCCTATTATATCAATATCCTCATTTCATACGAGGCACTCTAGTTCGTCCATCTTATTATTTAAACTTCTAGCACTGATATGTAAGCACTTTAAAAACATGTCACTTTTTAGCTGTCTGCCATTACATGATGTAATTGAATAGAACTTTTTTTCTTTTGACTGTTTCTCATCAGATCCTACCTGTATTTTATCATCTTCCATCCTCTGTCTCCTCCTTATTAGGACATAGGGAATCTCCATTTATACATCCTCCCTTAAGGGATGTCCAAACCACGTGCTCCTCTGCACCTGTTGGCTTTCCCCCAGCCCTTAGTTTAAAAATGATGATGGGTGTTTTATGAGTTCTGGGCAATTTATTAAATAATTTGTTCATTTAATTGTGTGCATAATATTTTAAATTTTATAGTAACGGTTTGTTAAGCACCCAGAGATTAGGATCAATTTTTAAATACCAGCAATCATAATAAACTAATTGGCTTTAATCTGAAACTTGATTTGGTCCACAAGTGACTGTTCCTTTATGTTTTGCTTACCCATTAATACTTTACAGGGTTGCACCATTATGCTTTTGGGGTCAGTATAAAGGCAGGTTCAGATAAGGCTAAAGGATTGTACTTCTATCCAGAAAACTGAAACACATGGACCTCTCCATATTAATCAGAGTTCCTTTGGGAGCTATCCAACACAGAATAATGAAAGGACAGCTGGATTTTTTTTCCTCCTAGATCCTCACTAATTGTCTTCATCCTCTTCACTTTCACCTGTCTCCTCTTCAGCTGGCTGAATAGGTGAGTGAGTAGCACCAGGAAGGGGAATTTATTTGTAGGGGACAACTGCTATTGTCTCCCTTTCTTCCTGTGTGCTCCAGCTTTGCTGGTCTGAGGAATGAAGGTTTCAAAAAGTGGTGTGGTCTTCTGTTTGGCAAGGTGTTTTCACTATTTGAACCCAAACTTCTTTTCTTTAACAGAAAGAAGGCGCAAAGGACCAAGATTCACCAGTCCCCCTGCTAACTTTTGTTTACAATTACACTTCTCAGTTGTCTTGAAATACTCTTTTCTCACCTCTTTCTGGATAAAAATCCCACACAAACAGGGGAAGTGATGTAGGCCTATATCAAGCAAATAACTTAAGCATGTGCTTAACTTCAAGCAAGTGAGTAGTCACATTGAGGTCAGTTGGACTACTTGTGCACTTAAAGTTAACCACAGACACATACTTTACTGGATTGGAGTGACAGTGAAACATGGTGCAAAGTGATGTCCAGTGCACTAAGGAAACAAATTGTAAAAAAGTGTGTTTTGCTCCTTTCATTTATAATATCCTTAAATAATTTGTTTAACAATAACAGGTAGTTTTCAGACTAAAGTTTGATTTTAAGTAGCTTCCCTTTAAATATTTCTTGCTTTGAACAAAGTTCCATGTGGCACAGTTGCAGCACTTCAGTGTAGCCACTAACAATGGCAGTGGGAGGGGTTCTCCCATCAGTGTAGTTAATCCACCTCCCCAAGAGGCACTAGGCAGGTCCACAGAAGAATTCTTTTGTTGACCTCATGCGTCTACATGAGGAGTTCGGTCATCTTAACTATGTCGCTCGGGGGTGTGGATTTTTCACACCCCCGAGTGACGTAGCTGGATCTAATTAATTTTTGAGTGTAGACCTGGCCTTATTGTTGGTATTTTAACAAGCAGAATAAGATATCTGTAAATTTTGCTTGACCAACTTTTTACCTTGATGATGATCATCTATTAACACCTGGCTGGAATCTGTATTTCAGGTGAGCTCTTGAGATTTAAAAGTCAGTTTCTGAGGGCTGGTTGACATTGAAAATTTACATCAGCATAGCAGCCTCTATCAGGGGCATGAAAAATACACATCTCTGAGAGACAGAGCTATTCCAACCTAATCCTCGGTTTAGACCGTGCTAGGTGGATGGAAGAATTTTTCCAATGACCTAGCTGCCACTTCTTGGGGAGATGGATTACCTTCAGTGATGGGAGAATCTCTCCCATCACTGTAGTGAGTGTCTGCACTGAAGTGCTACAGTGTTTTAATTTAGACCTACCTTGAGTCTGTATGCCTGGGTGGATCTCATGCAGAGACATGTCATGTATAATTTCCTCAAATCAGATTAGGAAGGAATTTGTAGGAAAACAAGTTTGTACCCTTCCAGGTTTCTTGGTTTTCTGTTGCTCAAGCCTTACTTTGAGAAGCTAGGTGCCACTCCATGTGTAGGCCCATTATGTCAAATCTCCACTGGATGAGTGGGCTTTATAAATAATTTAGTTCTGGTCCTTCTTTTATTCTAAATAAGATTATTGCATGTTACAAAAACAACTTAGGTTTCCTTAGTTGCTTCAGAAATACTAAGATGTACTGCTTTATTTTTTGCGTGTCTTACCAAAGGACACTGCAAGCACGAATCAGATACAGATGGAGTTGAAAGAAATTCTGTTATCAGAAGTAATAATGAGCATTCTGGGATGTGTTTTGCACCTATTACAGGAAAATAGAATTCTAAATAAATTTCATATTTGAAATTTGTCAGTAAAAATAAAATTTATGATGAAGTGCATATTATTCTCAAGATGTTTGGTTTTATTAATATAATCACTGACAAAAGCACAGTCTGTTTTATTTTTTTAAAAGTCTTTAATTTTTGGTTGTATTTTTTTGAAGGGTTGGACCCCTGGGGATGCCACCTGATGTGCTGAGATACCACTGAATCTACCTGTTCTGCCAGCCTGGGCCCCCTTTAACCTGTCTTGCTGAGCAAGGCTATTAAAGCCTCCTCTAACACACACACAGGCAGGGCCACACCCAGCTGCAGATCAGCTCTGGGAAGACTCAGCTTAAGGGACTTGCTCCAACATTCTGGTGCTCACTCCTTTTAAGGGACACAAACTCAGAGGTTTTATGAAATCCGCCTCCTCCCTCAATGTGGAGGAAGGTATGCACCACTTCTCCCCCTCCCCCCAGATAGAAATTACAGAAACTTGGTTATATTATAAACAATATAAGTTTTATTAACTACAAAAGGCCCATTATAAGTGGTAAAAGGGGTAACAAACAGAACAAAGCAGATTACCAAGCAAACTAAATCAAACGTGCAAACTAAGCTAGTTTCACTAAAGAAATCGGTTACAAATAGTACTTCTCACCCTAGATATTGTTGCAGGCAGGTTGCAAAGTTTCTGTGGTTCAGAGTTCCATTTATATTCCTAGTCAATATTCCTAACTTCAGATACAGAAATGATACAGGCATACAAATAGGATAATCGCATTCAGTAAATCATAACTTTTCCAATGATATCTCACATGAGCCATCTTGCATAACGTATATCTCGGTTATGTTATATTCCAGGGGTAGGCAACCTATGGCACGTGTGCCAAAGGCGGCACACGAGCTGATTTTTAGTGGGACTCACACTGCCCAGGTCCTGGCCACTGGTCCGGGGGGCTCTGCATTTTAATTTAATTTTACATGAAGCTTCTTAAATGTTTTAAAAACCTTATTTACTTTACATACAACAATAGTTTAGTTATTTATTATAGACTTATAGAACAAGACCTTCTAAAAATGTTAAAATGTATCACTGGCACGCAAAACCTTAAATCAGAGTGAATAAATGAAGACTCGGCACTCCACTTCTGAAAGGTTGCCGACCCCTGTTATATTCTTATCATAAGCATATTTTCATAAAGAATATGGAATGATCACATTGGCAACAAAATATTCCCTTTTACTCTCCATTTTTCATATTTTAACATGAAGCCAAATGCTATTTTCTGTCTTAATAACGGTAAAAGAAAATCTTGTTAATTGCTATCTTGTAACAATATTTCTCCAGGCTTTGAAATATTAAACATTTGACCCATACTCTGTAATATATTTGAGCTTTTGCACAGATTGGGACACTCCTCAAAAGATTTTTTGCTTTCAAATCAGTTGATAACGCCATAAGAAGAAACTAAATTATAGGTAAATAGGAAAAGTTGGAGTTTATTTTTGCTTTTTAACCATTGAATCAGCTGTTTTGCAGGAAAAAAATGCTGACATATAAAAATTGCCAAGGGCAGTAAGTAGAGAGAAGAGTTTATATAACTATCTAGAAATGTGTCAGGTACAGGAAATTCATACCGCTAGTACTTAATAGCCTCAAGTGCTTCCAGTGAGATCCTTTTAGCTATGATAGCTGTGATTTTAATTTATAAAAGCGACTATTGTGATCATCTAGTCTCACCCCTTATATAAGGCAGGCCACAAACTTTCCCTAAATTATTCTTACATCTTTAAAAAAAATCACCGTATTTAAGGTACTGTGAAGAGTTAAAGCAAATCTTTATAAGGCTAGGGGAAAAAAGCATGTTAGAGGATTTTAGTCCTTTTTACCTCCAAAGTCATGGATTCAGTGTAATTTTGCTTGGTTCACAGTTCTGATAGAAACATAGGAGAAGTGCTGTCAGCAGACAAATTGAACATGTAAGATCTTGCTCAAAAATTGTACTGGAGAGTGGCAATCTACTTCCTGCATGAAAGGCATGTGATGATCAAGAGGTCTGAGGGGCAAACAAAAATAGCTAAATGTTCATGTGTCTGTGAAATCCCGCAAGGAGCTCTTGCAATCAACGTAAAATCACCATCTACATTGCCTTCCGGTATCTTAGCCCTTTGTAAACTGTACGAAAATGTCCCCACCCTAACTACTAACAAACTAGATTTCTGATTTCACTTCCTTATTCCTGACCTACTGTGCTTTATTCCCTCTGTCTTATCCCATAGAACTCCTGATTTCCATTCTCTTGTGGGGAAGAGTTCCTGTTATACTTGTAAGTACCATTTTGCTACAACACTTAGTTCATGATTTTAACTTGCAAAGTCTGAGTAGGCAAGTGGATTTTTTGTCAATCGTTGCTTGAAGACTAATATGTTTACAATTGTACAATACATAAACTATAGTTGAATTAAGGGATTCTGGTAACAATATAAACTGTGAGTAAAGTTAACTTGTTTTGTTCCTGTCGCCATATCTCTGAGAGAATTGTAACATTAATTTGTGTACATTTGAAATGATAAAAATCCGACTTCTCTCCTTCCCTTAATCTCTTGCTGTCATCTCATGTGCACCTCCCCACCCCAACCTCCTGTGTCCTGTCTTATTTTAAACCACATTCCTTTCCTTACGTTCTTTTCTTGGTACCCTTTACTATAGTACCTTAGTTGTCCCTCTTGAGTGTTTTTTTTAACAGATCCTACAAAAGAGATTTCACTCTTCCTTCCTTGCTGTCATGTGGCAGTGTTTGTTTAAAAAAAAACAAAACAAAAAAAACCACAAAATTAAAATGTGTGGTTGTGTAAAGGTACTATTGTAAGAGGGATAGTAGGGGAAAGTGGGTTGTGCATTGCATTTTTCCCTCAATGTGTTTGGTCTATCTCATTTTCCCTCCTTCCCTAGTTTGACCGTTTGAATTCAATAATACTTCTGTGGCACCTTTCATTTGGGGATCTCAAAACATTTTACAAACCATACATTGATGTGGGTTCTCTGGAGTCCTACTCTTCGTGGGGGGATTAGCGGTAAGTTAATATACAGGGGTGATGCTTGCTTCTGTGGAGAGCAGTATGGCATGAGGTTACATAGGATGCTTTTTATGTTCTAGTGTTGGTCAACACCAAAAAAGTAGATACAGAATTTCTCTCTCACTCAAACTAGTCTCAAAACTAGTCGTCATTTTGGCGGTGTGATCTCTCTTATTTTCTTTAGAGGAAGAAAAGTTTACATTTAATAACTTGATACCTTACAGTACTAAAACCAATATAAATTGAGAATGGGAGTGACTTGTAATGATGCAGTAGAGTAATATAAGTGCTCTTATTATAAACCCCTGAAGATTATTTTAAGTGTGGTTCTGCTCTGAAAACTGAGTTTATAAAAGTGGAATCTAAGGGTTCTCCATCTTACTGTCCCAATGATTTCTATATCAGATTTGCTCATTTCAGATGCAGAATATTTTTTCTAACTACCCAGCTTGCAGACTGAAACTGGGATCTGAAATTCAAGATGTGCTATTTCTTGATTAGCACCAGGAATAAAGATTCTCAGCTACACCATTGTCTTTAATGTATGTCCTTTGTTACATTGTGAAACACAGTTGCCTTCATTTGGAGCTTTTTCTCCGCGCACGTGTCCCCCGGTCTCTGCACTTGCCAGGCAGGTCTACGGTGACCTAGCCCTCCGGCCGAGTCGCATTCTGTCCATGTGTGAAACAAACTAATTCCTTCCGGGATATACAGTCCAAAATGTCCTGCAGCCCTCCTTGGCCTCAGTCTTTAACCCATCACAGTACCCTCAGTTGGTCCAGCTAGGTTGCAGGGTTCCTACTCTAGTACTGAGCAGCATCTCTGGGGACTCCTTGCCTCTACTTGGGGCCTCAGTGACCCCAGCCTTCGTGCTGAGCCACCCGTCTTGGACTTGCTAACCACAGCTCCCTGCTAAGTCAGTCCCAGTAGTGTGGCTCCCTTCCCTGGAGTGCCACAGTTCTAATTCCCTTCCTTAGGGTGTAGCCACTTCTCCCCAGTGGTTGGTGGGAAGGGGGCCTGTCCCACCCCCTGCTTTGGGTCCAAACCAGGGACCGTTTACGTATAGCAGCCTCATACTGTGTCCCTTTACTAATTGCTGCTCTGGTTCCCTGGGCTACTTCCCTATAGCCTGTCTTAGTTGAGTCCTGGAAGCGACTCAGGAGCTCCTTCATTGCTCCCCTGGTGTGAGAATTAAATATACATTCTCTGAGACCCTTGGGAAGACCAGATTTGATTTACCAGATATTTCTGAGGTAAAAGAAAGTGGGTGGAACCCAAACAGAAACCGAAAACCAAACCCACGCTTTTAATTCCCTCTATTAATCATGAAGAAGCAAAACAGAAAATAAGCCATATTTTAAAATAACCCTTTTGCAGACCATCTTTAAGATTGTTGAAAATGCAACTACTGTTCAGAAAAATTGACTTAGTCCTGCCATCCAGGAATCATTTTTGACCGTTGTCTTTTTACAACACAAACTGCTTAATAGTAGTTATGAAATAGGAAATGTTTGTGTGGGAGAGGGGGTGCGGCGGTGGGGGTGGGAGCAAACTCATGGTTTGTACATGAATAGTTGCAGTAGATTCCTGGTGACTTCTTAAAGACACGTAAGCTATTCTGTTTCTAGAGCTGGTTTCTATGTGAGGGACCAAGTTACCAGACGGAGAGGGGTTGGACGGTGAGTAGCTTTTCCTGAGTCCGAGGGTTGTCTCTCTCTTCGATCTTGCTGTATCAAGAGGGGATCATTACAGCCTATCATTTCATGTGGCGGGGAGACCTTGAGTAGGCCAGTATTAGGGGAAGTAATTGCTTTCATTGCTTATGCTTAAAATTGGCTCTGTTGCTCTGAACAAAAGAACATCAGAATGGACATACTGGGTCAGACCAATGATCCATCTAGCCCAGTACCCTGTCTTCTGACAGTGGCTGGTGCCAGATGCTTCAGAGCCAGTGAACAGAACAGGGCAATTATCGAGCAATCCATCCCCTGTTGTCCAGTCCCAGCTTCTGGCAGTCAGATGTTTAGGGACTCCCAGAGGATAGGGTTGTGTCCCTGCCCATCTTGGCTAATAGCCATTGATGGACCTATCCTCCATGAACTTATTTTTGAACCCCATTGTAGTTTTAGCCTTCAAAACATACCCTGGCAATGAGTTCCACAGGTTGACACTGCGTTGTGTGAAGAAGTACCCGGTACTTCGTATGTTTGTTTTAAACCTGTTGCCTATTAATTTCATTAGGTGACCCCAGGTTCTTGTGTTCTGTGAAGGGGTAAATACCACTTCCTTATTCACTTTCTCCACACCATTCTGGATTTCATACACCCCTATCACATCCCCCCTCAGTTGTCTCTTTTCCAAGCTGAACGTTCCCAGTCTTTCTAATCTCTCTTCATATGGAAGCTGTTCCACACCCGTAATCATTTTTATTGTCCTTCTCCATACTTTCTCCAATTCTAATACCTTTTCCTGAGATGGGGTGACCAGAATTACATGCAGCATTCTTGATATGTTGAACTGCTCAAGAAGGGACATCAGTATCCCAAAGGGTTTTGATGGATCTTTTTCTTGCTTTCTCACATGTCAAAATAGACCCATCATGAGTAAGGTTGTGTGCTCACATGGGGAAGGGAAGTGCAGAACTGAATGTTAGAGAAAAGAAACTGAACACAAACAAAGCTAATTCTTCACAAAGAGGCTTTCTTTTTTTGAACAGTCAGGGTCTTGACTAACCTCCTTACATCTATTACCAATAAGATCTTGGGTAGATGCAGCTGAGAATTTTAATATTTCTATTTTTACTGTTTTGTATGATTTAATTTCTTCCTTTCCTCTCAGCTTGATCAATGAAAATAGTCTAGTCAGTTTTGCTTTCAGGTTCTCTTGCACTAGTTCTGCAATGCTCAGATTGAAATGGTGCAAGGCAATGTTTGTTTGTTGGGGAGTGGGAAACCAAAAGCCTGTTGCTATTGAAATTAGTAACTAAATCATGGAAACATTTCTTTTGGGTTTAAGTTTTGTAAAAAGAAGCTTTTACATAAGAATTTAATTTTTGGGCCAAATGTGAATGGACAGGATCCCTTTGTTTTATGTTTATAAAGGCCATTTAGCATTATTTGGGTTTTTTTGTACATCCATTTTTTCAGTAATTCTCTGTTACTTTATAGTACCTGCAATGATTATTTATGAAGGCAGATAAAATATTTGCCTCTTTTTTTCTGTCTCCACTACTGTAGGAGGTAGATAGGGGGAATTTCCAGTAAATGTGTGCCTTTTCTGGTGAAGTAATTGCTTTTACTTGGCAGACCAACTTTAATTAAAGAATATGTTAATATCCTGGAATATTATGATGACATTATTTTTTTCTTAGTCCACTCTAGTGGCGATTTTTCTTTAGATATGCTCTACAACACTAATTTTAATTTGCTTATAACTTGTTTGTAATTATTTTTGACTACTCAAAACTGGCTCTGGAGAAAGAAGCTTGTTGGATCAACCTCTCTCCTTTCCAGATAACTCAGTTAATCTCGTATAGCCATAATTCGACACATGCAGTTTGTTAAATGGAAAGATCGAGACGCTTACACACTCTGTTTTTCTTCTAGATTTTTATATGGCACCCTCCACTGAAGCATGTGAGCACATCCCAAAACGTGCATAAATCTGTCTCCTCCAGTCACTAGAGACTGGGCTTTTTTGTTTGATCTGATGTTGTTTTGGGAAGGCTAGGTTGGAATGGATTTTGCATTTTGCTTTTTTGCTTATTGGATGTTGCGTTCCATCTAGCTTCATTTCTTTCAATACTTGGGAATCCCATGCTTAAATTGTTGCAAGTGGCAGAAGAGTTTGGGAGAGAGTACTTTCAAGGTCTGGCTATGTTTTGATAACTTCCAGTGTAATTTGCTCACTTTTTCACAGGAAGAGTATAAATTGGCACATTCTTTTCTGACCAAAATAGTAATACTAGTACAAAAACTGTGCAGACTAATATAGGGAAATTTTAAAGGGGAGGTTTAGCAAACTAAAACCTTAATACAAAAAACAACTTACTTTGCAGGTTTTCCTGGACCTCCAGCTATTTTTTCCCCCCTTTAAAACGAGTGCTTTCTTCTCCATCTTAATTATAAGTTTGCTACACTATCCAAGCTGTGCCACCATTATACTGCATGGAAATTACAGTAATGTCATAAATAATAATTTCACTTCCCTGCAGGATGAAATAGGAGGAATGGGATTTTAAACAATGAATGCAAATTTAAACAAAGATTTTTGTATATTTGGTTTAATTGGGGGGAAAGGTGAGAGTCAGGATGGAGCACCTAAATGGGAAGTTAAACTACATTTAAGGTATTTCTTTCCTCAAGATGTGAAAGCTCTTCTTTAGTAGATTTGAATCTTACTCTTCTATAGTGTACGAGGTCACAAGTCTTTATAACAAGCTGGTCAATCAGCCTTAAATGGCTAGATTTTAATCCATTAAGCTTATCATGGAGATGGCATTTGTGCCGCTGTAGTTAAGTTTCAATATAGCCCCTGTTTTATGGGTTAAGGGCTATAAAAATCAATCCAGACTTAAAATTTAGAAAAGGAGCTGTGTTTATCCTGGCCTAATTTTTTTTTTCTAGGAACTATTTAGTAGTTTGCATTGCTTTTTTAAAGTATTTTTGTAACTCGTACTACTTCAGAGAAGTGGCTCAGTATTTAGAGCAGTAGTCTTTCACTGCTGGAGACCTAGGTTTTATTCCAAGTGAAAAATGAGTTTGGTCTCCTCATGGTCCCTCTGTTTTCATCACAAAATTTGACACAGTGAGACTGTGTTGAGAAGTCCGTGACCAGAATAGTAGGGTTGTTGTAGATCAGGATTTAAGTGGAGGATGTCTGTTGCAGCAATGTCTGGCTCAGTCACTGGCATTTATTTCTCACTTTCTGTAACACAAAAATAGTCTACACATTAATGTTTAAAACACAAACTTCAGTTCAAACTGACACTTAGGTCAAACAGTTAGTGGCTTGAAGCATAATGCTTTGGTTAAAAAGGAAAAATCGTTCTCTACCAGGTGACTTGGAGGGCGGGTGGCCTAGTGTTTGGCACGCTTGGCTTTCTGTTCCCTGTTTGGTTGAGGAGCCTCAGCCTTTAAGGCAGTGGTGGGTAGGGGGACCCAGGCCCTCCCTCTCCACTGGGTCCCCGCCCAGGACCCTGTGTGTGTCAACCCCTGAACTTTGTGGGGTCCTGTTCAGTTTGTGGCATGGCCCCTCTAGTCCAATTTGCCGGGTGTCTTGTCTCCCATAGCACCCTTTCATGGATCTTGGGCAGTGCCCTGCCATGGTCCTAGGCTCCTTCAGGCGGACAAGTTGGTGAGGCCAAATCCCACAATGTCTCTGAGCTTTTCTCACTTAGTTATCTTAGATGCCAGTCTCTCCTAGGTCTCCTTTGCAGTATCCCTTGGCTGAGGAGACTGTAGTTACTCCCAGATGGCTGCCTTGGCTGGCAGGCTAGCATCTCTTCTCAGGTAGGGAAGGCTAGCTCCTGCCTCTTCTCCAGGCAGCCCCGAGCTGACCCAGGTTCTCTCCTTCTCTCCCCCCTCCATACCTGGCATTGGCTGCAATTATAGTGGGGTGGGGCTAGCTGGGCTCTCTTTAACCTGTGCTGTGTTGGCAGGCAGTTTGTTTGCTTCATCAGTTTCCTCTATTGTATATACACCTCTGCCCCGATATAACGCGACCAATATAACATGAATTCTGATATAACGCAGTAAAGCAGTGCTCCGGGGGAGGAGTGGGGGTGGGCCTGCACACTCCAGCAGATCAAAGCAAGTTCGATATAATGCGGTAAGATTTTTTTGGCTCCCGAGGACAGCGTTATATCGAGGTAGAGGTGTAGTTAAGATCTATCCTCTTTAATGCACAGGAACGTAGTACTTAGAGTTGGAAGAACCTAATAGATGTTGCATCCTCTTGCATGGGCAGCATCTATTCCTTGAAGGTCATATCAGATAGCAGACTGAACACTAGATCTTAACCAAAAGGCTTTGTATTGTGATTTGGAAAAGGACACTGCTATGGGAAATTACAAGTAACGCTGCAGAAGAGCATGTGGAAGTACTGACTTCGAAGTTGCAATGAACCAAGCCATCTTCTCAATCTGTTTATCAATATACTTGCAGTTACTATTTTATGGCAGGTAAAACTGTCCATATCTAGAGAGTTTAAACAGTAAGCCTTTCTGTGCATGGTGGTTAGCTTTTAGCAATTTGTTTAATCTGTAGTCTATTTCATCTGATAATACTGATCCTTTTTACACTTCATTAGTCAACCTTTTTCATCTTTTCATCAAACTTTTGACATTTACAGATGTCACCTCAGAACAATATCTAGTTACAGTAATAGTTTTATCTAATCAAACTTGTGAGCATATTATGCTTGCTGGTATAATCATCAGTGCAGTGTTATATGAAAAGTGTTTTCCCCAAAATCCATGTTTATGGTTGGGAGTTTCCCTGTATGACAACTCAGAATTATTTGAATAGTTAATACAGTCACCTTATTTGCACTGATTCTTTGAATTCATGTGAATTTATCCTTTTCTCACTGTTCTGATGTATCACATCATAGGATAAGATATTTTAAAATATCTTTAAAAAGAAATTACTTAAAAAAAAACCCTCTTCCTGTGTGTGGGAGAAGAGTGGGGCAGATGTTAGAAATAGGCATACTTTTTCTTTCACAAGGAAGTGGAAATACTAAAGAGAATCAGGAACATGACAGGAAAACTGATGGACTCAGGAATCTGTAGAAAAGCTGGGAACATATGGCTTGATTGATTCTTCAAAGAAGAGATCCTGAAAACATTAGTTGGGGCGAAGCAGAGAAAGTTATCTTTTAATGTGCAATAGTTGCATTGATTCAAATAATTAGGGCAAATGAGGCAGACAGAATTTTTTTGAAGAAATAATACACACAGTTGATGGGAGAGGGATACTCCTCAACCAAAATTCATGTAGATTTTAAAAAACTTTTTACATTAATATTAGTATACTATTGTATTTTGCTTTGCTATTTTGTACTCTTGCTTGCAGTTGCAATCTGGCATTCTTTGATCTTTTTGTTTGATTTGTATACCTGTTCATCCATCACATGCCTTTTAAGCACTTATTCATCTTCACTGGCCTTTCTTACTCCTCCTATGTCTTTAAATGGGACAGACAACCCTGGAGCATATGTAAATTTTGTCTTCGAACATTTTCCATTTTGTTTTGGGGTTCTTTCCTTCTGTTTCAGCTCCATTTGTTTTTATTCTGAACACAATGTAATAATGAGGGAAGGTATTTACAAGTAATTACAGGCTGGGTATTGTGTAGATCTCTGGGTCAGTGGATCTGGCCTGTTGAATAATGGGATTGGACATGTGGATCAAAACGTTCCTGAGTCACTAAATTAGAATTACCAGTTGCAACAGAAATCAAGCGAGTAAAATCCCAGAAATTTGTACTGCAGATGGGCACTAAACTGAACAGTGAATGCTATGTGCAAGTGAGAATGGAGATATGATTTCTGGAAGGATAAGATTATAAAGAATATCCGGGCCAGGGATTGTTCATATGTTTGTATTTTACCAGAATTAAGTCTGTTGGTAATTTACTATGTTGGTTTTGATGAGTAGTTTCCAGCTGCAAATTATTTTTTCTGCTGCTCCATGGTTAATTCTTGAAGAAAAGAGAGACCATGAAAATCTTTTTTTTCTCTTTCACGTATGCTCTTTGTTTTTTCCCCAGCTAGCTTTTTTTGTGTTTTATTTCAGAAAAATGTTTCTTCTTGCCACCATGTGGGCAGGTCTGTGCTGGTATCTTGTATTTGCCTTGCTTAGTACTCTTCTCCACTTGTCATTGGCAGTCAAACACTGCCTGCACTCTCGTATGTGGTAAAACTTTTGTCAAAGGCAGGAGAGTGAAAACAACCCTTATAGACATCAGTTTGATGCATCTGTCTTGGCTTGTTCATAGATTTTCAACCGTGTTTTAGTGCTGTACTGCAATTTACCTGATCTCCTAAATTCACCAAACTTAAATTTCAGGTTGAAACAGGTTTACTAATTACAACACTTGTGGGAGCAGAGCCTGGAAAAATCTTATGATACACCTAGCTAGAGGCTGGTACAATAGATTTGGGGTGTGCCATATGCAAGGTCCAGGCCTAATGTCCTAATGAGAAGCCCATCCCAGTTCCTAAAGATCCTGGGAACCCTAACCGTAATTGACAACATTATCAAGTTTAATTAATCTTAGCAGATTTCTTAATAGCACCTGTGAAACATCCTGTGACGTTGCACTCCATATGATAGTATGAAAATATGCTAATGAGTGTGAATATAATGTAACTGGAATATGCTTCATGCAAAAGGTCTTGTAAGTTATCATTACAAAGCTTATAATCTGAGTGTGTTCATCCTATTTGTATGAATGTATCACTCCTAGTTTCAGATACAAGAATATTTTAACTCTGAGGTCCTATTGTATTTATGCAATGTATGGGCCATTAGTGGTGGTTTAGAATCTTGATGGCTCCCATCAACTAGGACAATTGACTGTAGATGACTCTGTTTACTTCGGCTGGGAAGAATGAAGGCTTGGGGTCTCACAGGACATGTGACCATGTCACCTGGTACTGGAATCCATATTTAACGTGGTGCTTTTCCATTTAGAAGGAGGGGTGGGGACCCAAAGAGACAAAAGATTCTCGCTTTGTGCCAAAGGTATATAAAGGGGTGGAACAGAACAAAGGGGGTTGCAGTCATGAGAAATCCTCTAGCTACTACCTGAGCTGAAACAAGGACTGTATAGGGGAAAGGATTGGGCCCAGACTAAAAAGGAGTCTAGTCTGTGAAAGAAGCTTATTGGAACATCTCTGAGGGTGAGATTTTATCTGTATTAGGCTTAGACTTGCATGTTTTGTTTTATTTTGCCTGGTAACTTACTTTGTTCTGTCTATTACTTGGAACCACTGAAATCCTACTTTTTATACTTAATACAATCACTTTTTGCTTATTATTGAAACCCAGAATTAGTGACTAATACCTGGGGGAGCAAACAGCTGTGCATATCTCTCTATCAGTGTATAGAGGGTGGGCAATTTATGAGTTTACCCTGTATAAGCTTTATACAGAACAAAACAGATTTATTTGGGGTTTTGGAACTGGGTATCTGGGTGCTAGACAGGAGCACTTTCTAAGCTGTTTTCAGTTAAGGCTGCAGCTTTTGGGGGACGTGGTTCAGACCTGGATCTGTGTTTCCAGCAGGCTAGAGTGTCTGACTCAACAAGGCAGGGTTCTGAAGTCCCAAGCTGCCAGGGAAAACGGGTCCAGAGGTAGTCTCAGCACATGAGGTGGCAGTCCCAAGGTGGTCTCTGTGACCGAACCCGTCACACATCCATCTTGTCAATTCACTCTTTTGCTTGAGGAAACTGAACAGAGGCACTAGAACTGCTGTCAAGTTAAAGGAGACACTATGTCCATTTGTATTTGGAAGTTATCTTTGGCCATGTCTGCACTACAGATGCTACAATGGCACTGCTCTGGCACCATAGTTAAGCTGCTATAGTCTGTAGTGTAGATGCTTTCTACAATAATGGAGGGGTTTTTCTGTTGCTGTAGGTAATCCATCTTTCTGAGCGATGGTAGCTTGGTTGACGGAAGCGTGTTTCCTTTCACTTAACCACATCTACACCAGAGGTTAGGTCAGCATAGCTGTGTTGCACAGGGGTGTGAATTTTTCACATCCCTGAGTGCTGTAGTTATGTTGACCTAACTTTTAAGTGTAAACCAGGGCTTTGCAACAATAAAGGCTAGAAACTCTTTCTAAAGGAAAGTTGTATTCTACTGATAGTGGTGGCTTAAACACTCCCATGTCCCAGAGAGTTGTGGGTAGAAAAATCTATCAGGTGAGCAAGGGGATTTATCAAGACCAGGATAGATGTTTACTGGGGTTCTTCATTCTTCATTAGTGTGGGGGTGCTATTAGCATCAGTTTTCTTAATTAACTGTACTCTGTGTTTGTGAAAGATTGACACCTGTAAAGAATTTGTCTTCTGTTGTACAGTAGAATTGATGCTGAATGCCCAGCAGTGATGTAAGCTTCTTTCTGTAGTTTTACTAATAAACTCCAAGTTTGATGCAGAGACACACCTCTGGGGCAAGTAAGTAGTTCACACTCAAGCTCATTCAATCTTTGGTTTCTTGGTGTCTGTCAACAAGAATTTTTGGTTTTGAATGATAACTGAGATAATTGGACTGAGACCCCCACCTTCCAGTCATTTAACAAAAGCTACTATACGCTTTTCGGATGGCAACAACTTTTAGTCACTATTGACCTGGAAGAGCTTTGCCTCTAAAAAAGGCCACTTGTTCAGAAAAACTCTGTATCCCATTTTTATTTTCCTGAGTCATTGTCACATTATGTAGCATCCTGCAGCTTCTCACATCCATTCACTCTAGTTGGTGCTTGACATTTCTCTTCCTTATCACTTATATGTGTGACCAGTGAACAGCAGCAATCTTTGCACCTTTCACCTAGAACACTGAAAGGGAAGCAGCTTATGTTGCTGAATCACATTTTTTCTCCTTGTATGCTAAAGCATGAATTACTGAGAGCTTCAAGGCTGCTTGTTTCTAGCCATGATCTGGCTCTTGTGAGTCCTATATTGTTAAATATATGTATTTTACAATGCTGTGTAACAAGAATGAGAGAGGAAAAAAAACTAACCCCCAAACCACTGAAAGGGCGAGTTTCCATCTGTCTGTCTGTCTAAGCTCTGAGGAGAGGATTTTTTTTATTCATATCCTAAGAATGGTCCTACTGCCAAGGGAACTGCGGCCAATGGGAGCTGCAGGGGCAGCACGTATCAACTATCAGTTTCTGCAAAAGCAAACAAGACATCTTATCTTTTTGGAATCCTAGGTAGTGTTGGAGAAGTTTTTTTTATTTTTTTTCAGAAAGCTACAATAAAAAATTCAAAAAGGTAAATTTCTTACAACCAGTATATATTTCTAAATACTGCATGCTTCACGGGATTGGCAATAGATTATGCAATTACAATATTTTACAACTTGTCAAAACTACAAAAACAATTATGAACCTGGAACCCTGATGCATATTCCAAGGGACTATCCATCAGTCAGCAGCTTTGGAAAGAGGTGGACATGAGAACTCTTAACTTTACTTCTGCTGTGTAACAGATTTTTTGTGGTAATAATATGGCCAGGTTTTAGCACAGCATTAAAGAATTCATACTAAGGACCACTTACATTAGAAACATAGAATCACAGAACTGGAAAAGACTTCAAGAAGTCATATAATCCAGTTCCCTGCACTCATGGCAGGACTAAGTGTTGTTTAAAGTCCATCCCTGACAGGTGTTTGTCTAACTTGCCCTTAAAAATCACCAATGATGAGATTCCACATTCTCCCTAGGCAGTTTATTCCAGTGCTTCACTACCCTGACAGGAAATTTTTCCTAATGTCCAACTTAAACCGCCTTTGCTTAAGCCCATTGCTTCTTGTCGTACCCTCAAAGGTTAACGAGAACATTTTTTCTCACTCCTCCTTGTAACATCCTTTTATGTACTTGAAAACTGTTATCATGTCTCCCCCCACCTTCCCCCAGTCGTCTTTTCTCTAGACTAAACACAGTTTTTTCAATCTTCCCTCATAGAAAATGTCTTGCTTACAACACTCCTGCTAATACATCTCAGAATGATGTTCGCTTTTTTTGCAACAGTGTTATACTGCTGATTCTCATTTCGCTTGTGATTCACTGTGACCCCTAGATTCCTTTGTGCAGTACTCCTTCCTAGGCAGTCGTTTCCCATTTTGTATGTGCAACTGATTGTTCTTTCTTAAGTGGAGTACTTTGCGTTTGACTTTATTGGATTTCATCCTATTTACTTCAGACCATTTAGTTTGTCCAGATCATTTTGAATTTTAATCCTATTCTCCAAAACACTAGCAACCCTGCCCAGTTTGGTATTGTCCGCAAACCGTATCAGTGTACTCTCTATGCCATTCTCTAAATCATTGATGATTTAGATACTCATTCTGCAGTAATCCAGTATCTGTCAAGGAAAGGTTTAATTGCATTAGTATGGTGGTAGTTGAAGATGTTCATACATTCACAAACTTAATACATACATGCTGTCTGAATGTGATTCACTTTTGGTTGAGCAACTTACTCTCATGCATGCTATAGGAGAGACTCTGATACAGATGAAGTATTGCCAGGTTACTGGACTTCAAAGATTGTGATCAAAGGTACCAAGATTTGGTATGCCAAGGGTAAAACTCAGTTTGATAGTGCAAACTCCAAGTCTAGAGTTGGATATATTAAAGGTATTGAGATGGATTAACTGTGTTAATGAGATTGTGCCTTTTAGCATTGGACAGTTGTGTAAACGTGTAACTGGCCTTTTGATTTATGTGTGAATTGTAAAAGTAGAACTATTATAAGTGCAAACATTTACCTTGCATCAACAGTAGAGCTGTTTCTGGTAGTCTGGATTCCAAACCAGAGGTACTAACTTTGTAAATTGCTTGGTTGGCACTTTAGGGAATTAATTCTAACAGCACTGATTTGTTAGTGCTTTAAATTTGAAAAATTTAAATACAATGAGAAACTTGATTTGCTTCGTTTTCTCCTCAGTTCCCCAATCTGCTGTATTGTGCGGGTCTTTTAGTGTGGGAATGGGTTTTAACAAAAAAGAACAGATGTTCTGATGGCCCTTTGCTTTAAAAAAGAATATTTGAGTCCCTGTAGGGACTCAACTAATTATCAGGGCATCAGTGAGGAATTGAAATGGCTGTTTAGATAAATTTATATCTGACATAATACACTTAAAAATATCTAACATAAACACAAAGAATTTTTAATGAACAAACCCCCAACCAGAATGTGTTTAGTACAGCAAAAAATACATAGGCATACTTTTCAGTAGAGATGACTAACACATGATGATGATCTTGATATCTGGTGTGCAGATGGTTAAAAATGATGCTGTTTAATCCAGGGGATTACCTGTCTTCATAGACTTCTAAGCGAAACCTCTTCAGGGAATCCTACCTGATTAGAATATGTAGCAGATGGCGGGTGAGTGTGTGGGGATGCCACACGTCTTAAAGATATAGAGCATCTCTTAAAATATTGTTAATCAGAATACTTGAAAGGGAAGATTCTGTAGAATAGACAATATTCTGGTGCATTCAGTTTTACAGTGTATGGTAACCTACACTTGGGGTTTCACCTTGCCTGATTAGGGTCATAGTGTTTTTTTTTTTTTTTTTTTTTAAAGTGCCACATGTATTCATCGTCTTTAGATTGCCAGTAAAGGCAAAAACCCACTTGATAGACCATTCCTTCAAGAGCTAAATTAGTGTTTAAAATTTTAATAGGCCAAACCTTCCTAAGGCACTCAGATCTAAATCCTACAGATCTCTGGGGGAAAGTTTTTGTGAAAGAAGTAATGGGACAGTGAGAGGTGGTAAAGAAGTTTCACTTAAGATGAAACTGCCCACTGATGAGTACATCACAAAAGTAACTAGACATAAGGGGAACGTGTAGGAAAGGTGCAAGGAGAAGGTGTTGGTCCTCAGGTGAAAAGGGCAGAAGAATCCCTTACAGTCAGTGGGTACTGGTCAGTATGATTAGCTAGCTACCAGATTGATAGATTCAGGACCAGCAGCCCCGACCTTGGCAGTAGGACCATTCTTAGGATATGTCTACACTGCAGTTGGTGTGATTGCAGTTTGTGTCGGCATATCAGCGCTAGCTTTAACCTAGCTAATGTGGCTAAAAATAGCAGTGAAGATGCAACAGCTTGAGTGAGGAACGTGAGTACATACCTGGGGGGTCAGGTGGGCTTGTATGGCCTGTGCCACGGCTCCATCGTCGCTGCTGTTTTTAGCTTCACTAGCTAGATTAAAGCTGGCATGGGTATACCTTTATGAGCTGCAATTAGATCTCTGGTTGCGGTGTGCTAGAGGGGGCAGAGTAGGCTACAGCCAGGTTGGCTAGTGCCTGCAGATGGGGAGCTGCACCAAAGCATGCCATAGAGCACACTCTTCCTGAAAGTTTCTCCTACCTTTCGCTCAGCCTAAGATAATGCCCAAATAAACAAATCTGCTGTACTTTGTGCCCAAGCATTTAATATTTTTCCTCATACATTGAGACCTTTGATGGTTTACCACTATCCTTTTTCAGAAAGTTATGGGTTCTTTCCTTCCCTGCACCCACATTTCACTCTTTTGCGTGTTTATCTCTTGCATCCCCAGTTTCTTAAACAAAATATTTTAGGAATGGATGTGTTTTAGTCATTGAATATTGTCTGTCAAGGAAGCTAGAAATCAATACATTTTGTTAATTTCTTAAAGCTGCTAATTATTGGAGTAAAGGAAATTAAATATCAGGTTGCTGGTTTAGCGCAGAGGATCAACACGCAGAAATTGCTCTGAAAATAGTTTAATGAGGTGTAGGGCAAGTTTGAAAGACCAAATGGACAAGAGTACTTAACCCTTGACACTGACATAAGCAGGCAGGGCATAAAACCCGAAATGGCTTGTGGTCATTGACTGACAGATTGGTTCAGGTTATATATGTGCTTTAATTATGCTTGTGAATGGCATTTGAATTCTTACTGGAAAGGTAGTTAGATAAGGAGGGATGTAACTAATACTAGAATTGGATTACATTTTCACATAAATCTTATCAGTTTGTAAATAACAATAAAAATGTATCTAACTATCAACAAAATATGTAGCATTGTTTATTTTGTATATTTTTCATCTTTCAGAAAACTATAAGGAATGCTTATTGTAGATAGCAAGATTCTTAATATGATCTGTGATTTTTCATAATCTTTCCCTTTTATTTTTCATAAAAATAGCATATGCAGATATCAAAGAGCAAAACTGTAACGCCTTTTTAACATCTAACTTTGTGTTTTCTCATGTGAAGCATTTGTCTGAATAACACTTAAAAGAATTTCAATGTTATCTTCAATTAATTCAAAGGGACTGCCAAAAACGTACCCAGAAAATAATGAAGTAAATAACTTCTTAAAACTTATTTCATATAAAACTTATTGGTGACTTTTACAACAAATTACATCTTGAAAACATTAAGTCTTTGATTCTGTTCTCAGGCTTCTTGTTGCAGTGATGTTGCGGGAGGTCTTTTCTTGAGAGGTCTCCTCAGCTGTGTAGAGAAATACTCATTCTTATTCCAGTTTCTCTGGACCCAGCATCTGTAGCAGGGGAACAGCTATATTACCATAGTGAGAGAACCTAAAAGATATTTAAAGAATTAAGAGAGGGAGAATGGCATTTATATCTATTGTTGGCAGAGTCCATGCTGCAGTCAGATAATGTTGAACCACCTGTCAAGAAATCAGGGAAAGTTCTTCTGTCCCTGCCAGTCGGTCAATTATTCCCATGCTTCAGCATACCTAGGATTACTATATTTAAACATTAAAAAAAGAGGACACTCCACAGGGCCCAGGCCCCAGCCCCGCCCCAACTCTGCCCCTTCCTCGCCCCAACTCCGCCCCTTCCCCAAAGTCCCCTCCCCCTCCCCTGAGCATCCCACATTCCCCCTCCCAGCCACGCAAAACAGCTGCCCGAGTGCTACCGGCTGCACGGTTTGCCGGGC